>NW_025048090.1:0-142380 GCF_018831695.1 Puntigrus tetrazona | reverse complement strand
CAGCATTTCTGACCATAGAAGCCAAAAACTAAGCAAATTGAGCTTTTGAGCCCTGAAATGACTTTTTGTGTCTAATAGTAGAAAGACACTCAAAATCTTTATTCTGCATTAAAACTGCTTTAAAATGCTTTCTCTCACTGAGAAACACGTTTTAAAGCATATCTGGGCTTGTTTTGAGTTGGTTTGCTTAGAATTACTAAAACAGCATTTCTGACCATAGAAGCCAAAACTTAGCAAATTGAGCTTTTGAGCCCTGAAATGACTTTTTGTGTCTAATAGTAGAAACACACTGAAAATCTTTATTCTGCATTAAAACAGCTTCAAAATGCTTTCTCTCACTGAGAAACACGTTTTAAAGCATATCTTGGCTAGTTTTGAGTTGGTTTGCTTACAATTACTAAAACAGCATTTCTGACCATAGAAGCCAAAAACAAAAAAAAAATTGAGCTTTTTGAGCCCTGAAATGTTTTTCTGTGTCTAATAGCAGAAACACACTGAAAATCTTTATTCTGCATTGAAACTGCTTCAAAATGCTTTCTCTCACTGAGAAACACGTTTTAAAGCATATCTGGGCTTGTTTTGAGTTGGTTTGCTTAGAATTACTAAAACAGCATTTCTGACCATAGAAGCCAAAAACTAAGCAAAATGAGCTTTTTGAGCCCTGAAATTACTTTTTATGTCTAATTGTAGAAACACACTGAAAATCTTTATTCTGCATTGAATCAGCTTCAAAATGCTTTCTCTCACTGAGAAACACGTTTTAAAGCATATCTGGGCTTGTTTTGAGTTGGTTTGCTTAGAATTACTAATAGAGCATTTCTGACCATAGAAGCCAAAAACTAAGCAAATTGAGCTTTTTGAGCCCTGAAATGACTTTTTGTGTCTAATAGTAGAAACACACTGAAAATCTTTAATCTGCATTGAAACTGCTTCAAAATGCTTTCTCTCACTGAGAAACACGTTTTAAAGCATATCTGGGCTTGTTTTGAGTTGGTTTGCTTAGAATTATTAAAACAGCATTTCTGACCATAGAAGCCAAAAACTAAGCAAATTGAGCTTTTTGAGCCCTGAAATGACTTTTTGTGTCTAATAGTAGAAACACACTCAAAATCTTTATTCTGCATTGAAACTCCTTCAAAATGCTTTCTCTCACTGAGAAACATATTTTAAAGCACATCTGGGCTTGTTTTGAGTTGATTTACTTAGAATTACTAAAACAGCATTTCTGACCATAGAAGCCAAAAACTAAGCAAATTGAGCTTTTTGAGCCCTGAAATGACTTTTTGTGTCTAATAGTAGAAACACACTGAAAATCTTTATTCTGCATTGAAACAGCTTCAAAATGCTTTCTCTCACTGAGAAACACGTTTTAAAGCATATCTGGGCTTTGTTTTTAGTTGGTTTGCTTACAATTACTAAAACAGCATTTCTGACCATAGAAGCCAAAAACTAAGCAAATTGAGCTTTTTGAGCCCTGAAATGACTTTTTGTGTCTAATAGTAGAAACACACTCAAAATCTTTATTCTGCATTAAATCTGCTTTAAAATGCTTTCTCTCACTGAGAAACACGTTTTAAAGCATATCTGGGCTTGTTTTGAGTTGTTTGCTTAGAATTACTAAAACAGCATTTCTGACCATAGAAGCCAAAAACTAAGCAAGTTGAGCTTTTTGAGCCCTGAAATGAAAGTTTGTGTCTTATAGTAGAAACAACCTCAAAATCTTTATTCTGCATTGAAACTCCTTCAAAATGCTTTCTCTCATTGAGAAACACGTTTTAAAGCACATCTGGGCTTGTTTTGAGTTGATTTGCTTAGAATTACTAAAACAGCATTTCTGACCATAGAAGCCAAAAACTAAGCAAATTGAGCTTTTTGAGCCCTGAAATGACTTTTTGTGTCTAATAGTAGAAACACACTCAAAATCTTTATTCTGCATTGAAACTGCTTCAAAATGCTTTCTCTCACTAAGAAACACGTTTTAAAGCATATCTGGGCTTGTTTTGAGTTGGTTTGCTTAGAATTACTAATAGAGCATTTCTGACTATAGAAGCCAAAAACTAAGCAAATTGAGCTTTTGAGCCTGAAATGACTTTTGTGTCTAATAGTAGAAACACACTCAAAATCTTTATTCTGCATTAAAACAGCTTCAAAATGCTTTCTCTCACTGAGAAACACGTTTTAAAGCATATCTGGGCTTGTTTTGAGTTGGTTTGCTTAGAATTACTAAAACAGCATTTCTGACCATAGAAGCCAAAAACTAAGCAAATTGAGCTTTTTGAGCCCTGAAATGACTTTTGTGTCTAATAGTAGAAACACACTCAAATCTTTATTCTGCATTGAAACTGCTTCAAAATGCTTTCTCTCACTGAGAAACACGTTTTAAAGCATATCTGGGCTTTGTTTTTAGTTGGTTTGCTTACAATTACTAAAACAGCATTTCTGACCATAGAAGCCAAAAACTAAGCAAATTGAGCTTTTGAGCCCTGAAATGACTTTTGTGTCTAATAGTAGAAACACACTCAAAAACTTTATTCTGCATTAAAACTGCTTTAAAATGCTTTCTCTCACTGAGAAACACGTTTTAAAATTACATATATCTGGGCTTGTTTTGAGTTGGTTTGCTTAGAATTACTAAAACAGCATTTCTGACCATAGAAGCCAAAAACTAAGCAAATTGAGCTTTTTGAGCCCTGAAATGACTTTTTGTGTCTAATAGTAGAAACACACTCAAAATCTTTATTCTGCATTAAAACTGCTTCAAAATGCTTTCTCTCACTGAGAAACACGTTTTAAAGCATATCTGGGCTTGTTTTGAGTTGGTTTGCTTAGAATTACTAAAACAGCATTTCTGACCATAGAAGCCAAAAACTAAGCAAATTGAGCTTTTTGAGCCCTGAAATGACTTTTTGTGTCTAATAGTAGAAAGACACTCAAAATCTTTATTCTGCATTAAAACTGCTTTGCAAAATGCTTTCTCTCACTGAGAAACACGTTTTAAAGCATATCTGGGCTTGTTTTGAGTTGGTTTGCTTAGAATTACTAAAACAGCATTTCTGACCATAGAAGCCAAAAACTAAGCAAATTGAGCTTTTTGAGCCCTGAAATGACTTTTTGTGTCTAATAGTAGAAACACACTGAAAATCTTTATTCTGCATTAAAACAGCTTCAAAATGCTTTCTCTCACTGAGAAACACGTTTTAAAGCATATCTTGGCTTGTTTTGAGTTGGTTTGCTTACAATTACTAAAACAGCATTTCTGACCATAGAAGCCAAAAACTAAAAAAATTGAGCTTTTGAGCCCTGAAATGACTTTTCTGTGTCTAATAGTAGAAACACACTGAAAATCTTTATTCTGCATTGAAACTGCTTCAAAATGCTTTCTCTCACTGAGAAACACGTTTTAAAGCATATCTGGGCTTGTTTTGAGTTGGTTTGCTTAGAATTACTAAAACAGCATTTCTGACCATAGAAGCCAAAAACTAAGCAAATTGAGCTTTTTGAGCCCTGAAATGACTTTTTGTGTCTAATAGTAGAAACACACTGAAAATCTTTATTCTGCATTGAAACTGCTTCAAAATGCTTTCTCTCACTGAGAAACACGTTTTAAAGCATATCTGGGCTTGTTTTGAGTTGGTTTGCTTAGAATTACTAAAACAGCATTTCTGACCATAGAAGCCAAAAACTAAGCAAATTGAGCTTTTGAGCCCTGAAATGACTTTTTGTGTCTCTAATAGTAGAAACACACTCAAAATCTTTATTCTGCATTGAAACTCCTTCAAAATGCTTTCTCTCACTGAGAAACACGTTTTAAAGCACATCTGGGCTTGTTTTGAGTTGATTTGCTTAGAATTACTAAAACAGCATTTCTGACCATAGAAGCCAAAAACTAAGCAAATTGAGCTTTTTGAGCCCTGAAATGACTTTTTTGTGTCTAATAGTAGAAACACACTCAAAATCTTTATTCTGCATTGAAACTGCTTCAAAATGCTTTCTCTCACTAAGAAACACGTTTTAAAGCATATCTGGGCTTGTTTTGAGTTGGTTTGCTTAGAATTACTAATAGAGCATTTCTGACTATAGAAGCCAAAAACTAAGCAAATTGAGCTTTTTGAGCCCTGAAATGACTATTTGTGTCTTATAGTAGAAACACACTCAAAATCTTTATTCTGCATTAAAACAGCTTCAAAATGCTTTCTCTCACTGAGAAACACGTTTTAAAGCATATCTGGGCTTGTTTTTAGTTGGTTTGCTTAGAATTACTAAAACAGCATTTCTGACCATAGAAGCCAAAAACTAAGCAAATTGAGCTTTTTGAGCCCTTGAAATGACTTTCTGTGTCTAATAGTAGAAACACACTGAAAATCTTTATTCTGCATTGAAACAGCTTCAAAATGCTTTCTCTCACTGAGAAACACGTTTTAAAGCATATCTGGGCTTTGTTTTTAGTTGGTTTGCTTACAATTACTAAAACAGCATTTCTGACTATAGAAGCCAAAAACTAAGCAAATTGAGCTTTTTGAGCCCTGAAATGACTTTTTGTGTCTAATAGTAGAAACACACTCAAAATCTTTATTCTGCTTTAAAACTGCTTTAAAATGCTTTCTCTCACTGAGAAACACGTTTTAAAGCATATCTGGGCTTGTTTTGAGTTGGTTTGCTTAGAATTACTAAAACAGCATTTCTGACCATAGAAGCCAAAAACTAAGCAAATTGAGCTTTTTGAGCCCTGAAATGACTTTTTGTGTCTAATAGTAGAAACACACTGAAAATCTTTAATCTGCATTGAAACTGCTTCAAAATGCTTTCTCTCACTGAGAAACACGTTTTAAAGCATATCTGGGCTTGTTTTGAGTTGGTTTGCTTAGAATTACTAAAACAGCATTTCTGACCATAGAAGCCAAAAACTAAGCAAATTGAGCTTTTTGAGCCCTGAAATGACTTTTTGTGTCTAATAGTAGAAACACACTCAAAATCTTTATTCTGCATTGAAACTGCTTCAAAATGCTTTCTCTCACTGAGAAACACGTTTTAAAGCATATCTGGGCTTGTTTTGAGTTGATTTGCTTAGAATTACTAAAACAGCATTTCTGACCATAGAAGCCAAAAACTAAGCCAATTGAGCTTTTTGAGCCCTGAAATGACTTTTTGTGTCTAATAGTAGTAACACACTCAAAATCTTTATTCTGCATTAAAACAGCTTCAAAATGCTTTCTCTCACTGAGAAACACGTTTTAAAGCATATCTGGGCTTTGTTTTTAGTTGGTTTGCTTACAATTACTAAAACAGCATTTCTGACCATAGAAGCCAAAAACTTAGCAAATTGAGCTTTTTGAGCCCTGAAATGACTTTTTGTGTCTAATAGTAGAAACACACTGAAAATCTTTATTCTGCATTAAAACAGCTTCAAAATGCTTTCTCTCACTGAGAAACACGTTGTAAAGCATATCTTGGCTAGTTTTGAGTTGGTTTGCTTACAATTACTAAAACAGCATTTCTGACCATAGAAGCCAAGAACTAAGCAAATTGAGCTTTTTGAGCCCTGAAATGACTGTTTGTGTCTAATAGTAGAAACACACTCAAAATCTTTATTCTGCATTAAAACAGCTTCAAAATGCTTTCTCTCACTGAGAAACACGTTTTAAAGCATACCTGGGCTTGTTTTGAGTTGGTTTGCTTAGAATTACTAAAACATCTTCTGCATTGAAACTGCTTCAAAATGCTTTCTCTCACTGAGAAACATGTTTTAAAGCATATCTGGGCTTGTTTTGAGTTGGTTTGCTTAGAATTACTAAAACAGCATTTCTGAACATAGAAGCCAAAAACTAAGCAAATTGAGCTTTTTGAGCCCTGAAATGACTTTTTGTGTCTAATAGTAGAAACACACTCAAAATCTTTATTCTGCATTGAAACTGCTTCAAAATGCTTTCTCTCACTGAGAAACACGTTTTAAAGCATATCTGGGCTTGTTTTGAGTTGATTTGCTTAGAATTACTAAAACTGTATTTCTGACCCCCGGTATTTATTCAGTACAGTGACTAAATTAACAAAAAATAAAGCATCAGCAGGTGCTATTATGCCCCAAGAGTATAGCTGCAATGAGTTTATGAATTTCTTTACTTCTAAGATTGATACCATCAGAGATAAAATTGTAACTATGCAGCCGTCAACTACAGTTTCACATCAGATAATGAGCTTTAGATCCCCTAAGGAAAAATTACACTCTTTCTCTATTATAGGAGAAGAAGACTTGTACAAACTTGTTAAATCATCTAAACCAGCAACATGTATGTTAGACCCTATTCCATCTAAACTATTAAAAGATCTGCTTCCAGAAGTCATAGATCCTATTTTGAACATTATTAATTCATCATTGTCATTAGGATATGTTCCCAAAACCTTTAAACTGGCTGTAGTTAAACCTCTCATTAAGAAACCACATCTTGATCCCAAAGACTTAGTAAATTACAGACCAATCTCTAATCTCCTTTTTCTGTCAAAGATACTAGAAAGGTAGTATCCTCACAACTGTATTCCTTTTTAGAAAAAATGGTGTCTGTGAGGATTTCCAATCAGGTTTTAGACCGTACCATAGTACTGAGACTGCTCTCATTAGAGTTACTAATGACCTGCTTCTATCATCTGATCGTGGTTTTATCTCGTTATTAGTGCTATTAGATCTTAGCGCAGCATTCGATACTATCGATCACAACATTCTCTTGGATAGACTAGAAAACTATGTTGGCATTAGAGGAAGCGCCTTAGCATGGTTTACATCATATCTATCTGACCGCTATCAGTTTGTGGCATTAAATGAGGAGGTATCATATCGATCAAAAGTGAAATATGGAGTTCCTCAAGGCTCAGTGCTAGGACCGTTACTTTTCAACCTTTACATGTTACCTCTGGGAGATATTATCAGGAGTCATGGTGTTAGCTTTCACTGCTATGCTGATGATACTCAGCTCTATATTTCAGCGCAGCCTGGTGATACACACCAAATTGAGAATCTAACAGAATGCATAGTCGATATAAAAAGCTGGATGATGAGTAACTTCTTAATGTTAAATTCTGAAAAAACAGAGGTGCTTATAATTGGACCTAAAAACCCCACATATAATAATCTAGAACACAGCCTATCACTTGATGGCTGCTCTGTTAATTCTTCATCATCAGTTAGGAACCTAGGTGTGCTGTTTGACCGCAATCTTTCCTTTGAAAATCATGTTTCTAGCATCTGTAAAACTGCGTTTTTCCATCTTAAAAATATATCTAAATTACGACCTATGCTTTCAACCTCTAATGCAGAAATATTAATTCATGCGTTTATGACCTCAAGGTTAGATTATTGCAATGCTTTATTGGGTGGTTGTTCTGCACGCTTAATAAACAAACTTCAGCTAGTCCAAAACGCAGCAGCCAGAGTCCTTACTAGAACTAGGAAGTATGATCACATTAGCCCAGTTCTGTCAACACTGCACTGGCTCCCTATCAAACATCGAATAGATTTTAAAATCCTATTAATTACCTATAAAGCCCTGAATGGTTTAGCTCCTCAATACTTGAGCGAGCTCTTATCACATTATATAGTCCTGCACGTCCGCTGCGTTCTCAAAACTCTGGCCATTTGATAATACCTAGAATATCAAAATCAACTGCGGGCGGCAGATCATTTTCCTATCTAGCACCTAAACTCTGGAACAATCTCCTAACTCTGTTCGGGAAGCAGACACACTCTGCCAGTTTAAATCTAGATTAAAGACACATCTTTTTAACTTAGCCTACACATAACACACCAACACACCTTTTATTATTCAAATCCGTTAAAGGATTTTTAGGCTGCATTACTTAGATTTGCTGGAACCGGGAACACTACTCCTAAAATACGATGTACTTGTGACATCGTAAAAAGAATGGCATCTACGCTAATATTAGTCCTGTTTCTTTCTCAATCTGTTTTCACAGTTTGTATCCAGACTAGATGGTGGATCAGCACCCAGAGATTATGTTCATCAGAGACCAGAAAACCTAGATGCGCCCGTCGACAGATCACCAGATCCTGATGCACACACACACACGCACACACTAAGTCATTTACACTATCTGACACAGCTGCGTTTAAAATTGAACTGGAGGTTAAGTGCTGGGCGTCCGGTCAGAGGAGAACTGACCCCAACTGAGTCTGGTTTCTCCCAAGGTTTTTTTTTTCTCCATTCTATATGCATGGGGTTTTGTTTCCTTGCCGCTGTCGCCTCTGGCTTGCTTGGTTGGGGACACTTAACTTCTAGTGACTATCGTTGAATTGACTACAGAGACCGTCTCTGCATTTAAAAAGAAATTGGTCACTCTCGTCACTATATATCCCTGTCATTATACTGTACAGTGCTTTGATGCAACCTGTGTTGTTAAAAGCGCTATATAAATAAAAATGATTGATTGATTGATTGATTGATTGACCATAGAAGCCAAAAACTAAGCAAATTGAGCTTTTTGAGCTCTGAAATGACTTTTTGTGTCTAATAGTAGATACACACTGAAAATCTTTATTCTGCATTGAAACTGCTTCAAAATGCTTTCTCTCGCTGAGAAACACGTTTTAAAGCATATCTGGGCTTGTTTTGAGTTAATTTGCTTAGAATTACTAAAACAGCATTTCTGACCATAGAAGCCAAAAACTAAACAAATTGAGCTTTTTGAGACCTTGAAATGACTTTCTGTGTCTAATAGTAGAAACACACTCAAAATCTTTATTCTGCATTGAAACAGCTTCAAAATGCTTTCTCTCACTGAGAAACACGTTTTAAAGCATATCTGGGCTTTGTTTGTAGTTGGTTTGCTTACAATTACTAAAACAGCATTTCTGACCATAGAAGCCAAAAACTAAGCAAATTGAGCTTTTTGAGCCCTGAAATAACTTTCTGTGTCTAATAGTAGAAACACACTGAAAATCTTTATTCTGCATTGAAACTGCTTCAAAATGCTTTCACTCACTGAGAAACACGTTTTAAAGCATATCTGGGCTTGTTTTGAGTTGGTTTGCTTAGAATTACTTATAGAGCATTTCTTATAGAGAATTACTAATAGAGCATTTCTGACCATAGAAGCCAAAAACTAAGCAAATTGAGCTTTTTGAGCCCTGAAATGACTTTTTGTGTCTAATAGTAGAAACACACTCAAAATCTTTATTCTGCATTAAAACAGCTTCAAAATGCTTTCTCTCACTGAGAAACACGTTTTAAAGCATATCTGGGCTTGTTTTGAGTTGGTTTGCTTAGAATTACTAAAACAGCATTTCTGACCATAGAAGCCAAAAACTAAGCAAATCGAGCTTTTTGAGCCCTGAAATGACTTTTTGTGTCTAATAGTAGAAACACACTGAAAATCTTTATTCTGCATTGAAACTGCTTCAAAATGCTTTCTCTCACTGAGAAACACGTTTTAAAGCATATCTGGGCTTGTTTTGAGTTGATTTGCTTAGAATTACTAAAACAGCATTTCTGACCATAGAAGCCAAAAACTAAGCAAATTGAGCTTTTTGAGCCCTGAAATGACTTTTTGTGTCTAATAGTAGAAACACACTTAAAATCTTTATTCTGCATTAAAACAGCTTCAAAATGCTTTCTCTCACTGAGAAACACGTTTTAAAGCACATCTGGGCTTGTTTTGAGTTGGTTTGCTTAGAATTACTAAAACAGCATTTCTGACCATAGAAGCCAAAAACTAAGCAAATTGAGCTTTTTGAGCCCTGAAATGACTTTTTGTGTCTAATAGTAGAAACACACTCAAAATCTTTATTCTACATTGAAACTGCTTCAAAATGCTTTCTCTCACTGAGAAACACATTTTAAAGCGTATCTGGGCTTGTTTTGACTTGGTTTGCTTAGAATTACTAATAGAGCATTTCTGACCATAGAAGCCAAGAACTAAGCAAATTGAGCTTTTTGAGCCCTGAAATGACTTTTTGTGTCTAATAGTAGAAACACACTGAAAATCTTTATTCTGCGTTGAATCAGCTTCAAAATGCTTTCTCTCACTGAGAAACACGTTTTAAAGCATATCTGGGCTTTGTTTTTAGTTGGTTTGCTTACAATTACTAAAACAGAATTTCTGACCATAGAAGCCAAAAACTAAGCAAATTGAGCTTTTTGAGCCCTGAAATGACTTTTTGTGTCTAATAGTAGAAACACACTCAAAATCTTTATTCTGCATTAAAACTGCTTTAAAATGCTTTCTCTCACTAAGAAACACGTTTTAAAGCATATCTGGGCTTGTTTTGAGTTGGTTTGCTTAGAATTACTAAAACAGCATTTCTGACCATAGAAGCCAAAAACTAAGCAAATTGAGCTTTTTGAGCACTAAAATGACTTTTTGTGTCTAATAGTAGAAACACACTGAAAATCTTTAATCTGCATTGAAACTGCTTCAAAATGCTTTCTCTCACTGAGAAACACGTTTTAAAGCATATCTGGGCTTGTTTTGAGTTGGTTTGCTTAGAATTATTAAAACAGCATTTCTGACCATAGAAGCCAAAAACTAAGCAAATTGAGCTTTTTGAGCCCTGAAATGACTTTTTGTGTCTAATAGTAGAAACACACTGAAAATCTTTATTCTGCATTGAAACTGCTTCAAAATGCTTTCTCTCACTGAGAAACACGTTTTAAAGCATATCTGGGCTTGTTTTGAGTTGATTTGCTTAGAATTACTAAAGAGCATTTCTGACCATAGAAGCCAAAAACTAAGCAAATTGAGCTTTTGAGCCCTGAAATGACTTTTTGTGTCTAATAGTAGAAACACACTCAAAATCTTTATTCTGCATTGAAACTGCTTCAAAATGCTTTCTCTCACTGAGAAACACGTTTTAAAGCATATCTGGGCTTGTTTTGAGTTGGTTTGCTTAGAATTACTAATAGAGCATTTCTGACCATAGAAGCCAAAAACTAAGCAAATTGAGCTTTTGAGCCCTGAAATGACTTTTTGTGTCTAATAGTAGAAACACACTCAAAATCTTTATTCTGCATTGAAACTGCTTCAAAATGCTTTCTCTCACTGAGAAACACGTTTTAAAGCATATCTGGGCTTGTTTTGAGTTGGTTTGCTTAGAATTACTAATAGAGCATTTCTGACCATAGAAGCCAAAAACTAAGCAAATTGAGCTTTTGAGCCCTGAAATGACTTTTTGTGTCTAATAGTAGAAACACACTCAAAATCTTTATTCTGCATTGAAACTGCTTCAAAATGCTTTCTCTCACTGAGAAACACGTTTTAAAGCATATCTGGGCTTGTTTTGAGTTGGTTTGCTTAGAATTACTAATAGAGCATTTCTGACCATAGAAGCCAAAAACTAAGCAAATTGAGCTTTTTGAGCCCTGAAATGACTTTTTGTGTCTAATAGTAGAAACACACTCAAAATCTTTATTCTGCATTGAAACTGCTTCAAAATGCTTTCTCTCACTGAGAAACACGTTTTAAAGCATATCTGGGCTTGTTTTGAGTTGGTTTGCTTAGAATTACTAATAGAGCATTTCTGACCATAGAAGCCAAAAACTAAGCAAATTGAGCTTTTTGAGCCCTGAAATGACTTTTTGTGTCTAATAGTAGAAACACACTGAAAATCTTTATTCTGCATTGAAACAGCTTCAAAATGCTTTCTCTCACTGAGAAACACGTTTTAAAGCATATCTGGGCTTGTTTTTTGAGTTGGTTTGCTTAGAATTACTTATAGAGCATTTCTGACCATAGAAGCCAAAAACTAAGCAAATTGAGCTTTTGAGCCCAGAAATGACTTTTGTGTCTAATAGTAGAAACACACTCAAAATCTTTATTCTGCATTGAAACTGCTTCAAAATGCTTTCTCTCACTGAGAAACACGTTTTAAAGCATATCTGGGCTTGTTTTGAGTTGGTTTGCTTAGAATTACTAAAACAGCATTTCTGACCATAGAAGCCAAAAACTAAGCAAATCGAGCTTTTGAGCCCTGAAATGACTTTTTGTGTCTAATAGTAGAAACACACTGAAAATCTTTCTTCTGCATTGAAACAGCTTCAAAATGCTTTCTCTCACTGAGAAACACATTTTAAAGCATATCTGGGCTTGTTTTTAGTTGGTTTGCTTACAATTACTAAAACAGCATTTCTGACCATAGAAGCCAAAAACTAAGCAAATTGAGCTTTTGGAGCCCTGAAATGACTTTTTGTGTCTAATAGTAGAAACACACTCAAAATCTTTATTCTGCATTAAAACTGCTTTAAAATGCTTTCTCTCACTGAGAAACACGTTTTAAAGCATATCTGGGCTTGTTTTGAGTTGGTTTGCTTAGAATTACTTATAGAGCATTTCTGACCATAGAAGCCAAAAACTAAGCAAATTGAGCTTTTGAGCCCTGAAATGACTTTTTGTGTCTAATAGTAGAAACACACTCAAAATCTTTATTCTGCATTGAAACTGCTTCAAAATGCTTTCTCTCACTGAGAAACACGTTTTAAAGCATATCTGGGCTTGTTTTGAGTTGGTTTGCTTAGAATTACTAAAACAGCATTTCTGACCATAGAAGCCAAAAACTAAGCAAATTGAGCTTTTGAGCCCTGAAATGACTTTTTGTGTCTAATAGTAGAAACACACTCAAAATCTTTATTCTGCATTAAAACTGCTTCAAAATGCTTTCTCTCACTGAGAAACACGTTTTAAAGCATATCTGGGCTTGTTTTGAGTTGGTTTGCTTAGAATTACTAAAACAGCATTTCTGACCATAGAAGCCAAAAACTAAGCAAATTGAGCTTTTTGAGCACTGAAATGACTTTTTGTGTCTAATAGTAGAAACACACTCAAAATCTTTATTCTGCATTGAAACTGCTTCAAAATGCTTTCTCTCACTGAGAAACACGTTTTAAAGCATATCTGGGCTTGTTTTGAGTTGATTTGCTTAGAATTACTAACAGAGCATTTCTGACCATAGATGCCAAAAACTAAGCAAATTGAGCTTTTTGAGCCATGAAATGACTTTTTGTGTCTAATAGTAGAAACACACTGAAAATCTTTATTCTGCATTAAAACAGCTTCAAAATGCTTTCTCTCACTGAGAAACACGTTTTAAAGCATATCTGGGCTTGTTTTGAGTTGGTTTGCTTAGAATTACTAAAACAGCATTTCTGACCATAGAAGCCAAAAACTAAGCAAATTGAGCTTTTTGAGCCCTGAAATGACTTTTTGTGTCTAATAGTAGAAACACACTGAAAATCTTTATTCTGCATTGAAACTGCTTCAAAATGCTTTCTCTCACTGAGAAACACGTTTTAAAGCATATCTGGGCTTGTTTTGAGTTGGTTTGCTTAGAATTACTAAAAGAGCATTTCTGACCATAGAAGCCAAAAACTAAGCAAATTGAGCTTTTTGAGCCCTGAAATGACTTTTTGTGTCTAATAGTAGAAACACACTCAAAATCTTTATTCTGCATTAAAACAGCTTCAAAATGCTTTCTCTCACTGAGAAACACGTTTTAAAGCATATCTGGGCTTGTTTTGAGTTGGTTTGCTTAGAATTACTAAAACAGCATTTCTGACCATAGAAGCCAAAAACTAAGCAAATTGAGCTTTTTGAGCCCTGAAATGACTGTTTGTGTCTAATAGTAGAAACACACTCAAAATCTTTATTCTGCATTGAAACTCCTTCAAAATGCTTTCTCTCACTGAGAAACACGTTTTAAAGCACATCTGGGCTTGTTTTGAGTTGATTTGCTTAGAATTACTAAAACAGCATTTCTGACCATAGAAGCCAAAAACTAAGCAAATTGAGCTTTTTGAGCCCTGAAATGACTTTTTGTGTCTAATAGTAGAAACACACTGAAAATCTTTATTCTGCATTGAAACAGCTTCAAAATGCTTTCTCTCACTGAGAAACACGTTTTAAAGCATATCTGGGCTTTGTTTTTAGTTGGTTTGCTTACAATTACTAAAACAGCATTTCTGACCATAGAAGCCAAAAACTAAGCAAATTGAGCTTTTTGAGCTCTGAAATGACTTTTTGTGTCTAATAGTAGAAACACACTCAAAATCTTTATTCTGCATTAAAACTGCTTTAAAATGCTTTCTCTCACTGAGAAACACGTTTTAAAGCATATCTGGGCTTGTTTTGAGTTGGTTTGCTTAGAATTACTAAAACAGCATTTCTGACCATAGAAGCCAAAAACTAAGCAAATTGAGCTTTTGAGCCCTGAAATGACTTTTTGTGTCTAATAGTAGAAACACACTCAAAATCTTTATTCTGCATTGAAACTGCTTCAAAATGCTTTCTCTCACTGAGAAACACGTTTTAAAGCATATCTGGGCTTGTTTTGAGTTGGTTTGCTTAGAATTACTAAAACAGCATTTCTGACCATAGAAGCCAAAAACTAAGCAAATTGAGCTTTTGAGCCCTGAAATGACTTTTTGTGTCTAATAGTAGAAACACACTCAAAATCTTTATTCTGCATTGAAACTGCTTCAAAATGCTTTCTCTCACTGAGAAACACGTTTTAAAGCATATCTGGGCTTGTTTTGAGTTGGTTTGCTTAGAATTACTAAAACAGCATTTCTGACCATAGAAGCCAAAAACTAAGCAAATTGAGCTTTTTGAGCCCTGAAATGACTTTTTGTGTCTAATAGTAGAAACACACTCAAAATCTTTATTCTGCATTAAAACAGCTTCAAAATGCTTTCTCTCACTGAGAAACACGTTTTAAAGCATATCTGGGCTTGTTTTGAGTTGGTTTGCTTAGAATTACTAAAACAGCATTTCTGACCATAGAAGCCAAAAACTAAGCAAATTGAGCTTTTGAGCCCTGAAATGACTTTTTGTGTCTAATAGTAGAAACACACTCAAAATCTTTATTCTGCATTGAAACTGCTTCAAAATGCTTTCTCTCACTGAGAAACACGTTTTAAAGCATATCTGGGCTTGTTTTGAGTTGGTTTGCTTAGAATTACTAAAACAGCATTTCTGACCATAGAAGCCAAAAACAAAAAAATTGAGCTTTTGAGCCCTGCCAAAAACTAAGCAAATTGAGCTTTTGAAATGACTGAAATGACTACTTGTGTTTAATAGTAGAAACACACTCAAAATCTTTATTCTGCATTTTAAAATATCTTCAAAATTTGCTTGGTCTGCTTACTTACTAAACACAGCATTTTAGAAGCATATAAGCAAATTGAGCTTTTGAGTTGGTTTGCTGTCTAATAGTAGAAACACAAAACATCTTTATTCTGCATTGAAACTGCTTCAAAATGCTTTCTCTCACTGAGAAACACGTTTTAAAGCATATCTGGGCTTGTTTTGAGTTGGTTTGCTTAGAATTACTAAAACAGCATTTCTGACCATAGAAGCCAAAAACTAAGCAAATTGAGCTTTTGAGCCCTGAAATGACTTTTTGTGTCTAATAGTAGAAACACACTGAAAATCTTTATTCTGCATTGAAACAGCTTCAAAATGCTTTCTCTCACTGAGAAACACGTTTTAAAGCATATCTGGGCTTGTTTTGAGTTGGTTTGCTTAGAATTACTAAAACAGCATTTCTGACTATAGAAGCCAAAAACTAAGCAAATTGAGCTTTTTGAGCCCTGAAATGACTTTTTGTGTCTAATAGTAGAAACACACTGAAAATCTTTATTCTGCATTGAAACTGCTTCAAAATGCTTTCTCTCACTGAGAAACACGTTTTAAAGCATATCTGGGCTTGTTTTGAGTTGGTTTGCTTAGAATTACTAAAACAGCATTTCTGACCATAGAAGCCAAAAACTAAGCAAATTGAGCTTTTTGAGCCCTGAAATGACTTTTTGTGTCTAATAGTAGAAACACACTCAAAATCTTTATTCTGCATTGAAACTGCTTCAAAATGCTTTCTCTCACTGAGAAACACGTTTTAAAGCATATCTGGGCTTGTTTTGAGTTGGTTTGCTTAGAATTACTAAAACAGCATTTCTGACCATAGAAGCCAAAAACTAAGCAAATTGAGCTTTTTGAGCCCTGAAATGAAAGTTTGTGTCTTATAGTAGAAACAACCTCAAAATCTTTATTCTGCATTGAAACTGCTTCAAAATGCTTTCTCTCACTGAGAAACACGTTTTAAAGCACATCTGGGCTTGTTTTGAGTTGATTTGCTTAGAATTACTAAAACAGCATTTCTGACCATAGAAGCCAAAAACTAAGCAAATTGAGCTTTTTGAGCCCTGAAATGACTTTTTGTGTCTAATAGTAGAAACACACTCAAAATCTTTATTCTGCATTGAAACTGCTTCAAAATGCTTTCTCTCACTAAGAAACACGTTTTAAAGCATATCTGGGCTTGTTTTGAGTTGGTTTGCTTAGAATTACTAATAGAGCATTTCTGACTATAGAAGCCAAAAACTAAGCAAATTGAGCTTTTTGAGCCCTGAAATGACTATTTGTGTCTAATAGTAGAAACACACTCAAAATCTTTATTCTGCATTAAAACAGCTTCAAAATGCTTTCTCTCACTGAGAAACACGTTTTAAAGCATATCTGGGCATATCTGGGCTGTTTCGAGTTTATCTGAGCTTTGGTTTGCTTAGAATTACTAGTTGGTTTGCTTAGAATTACTAAAACATCTTTTATTCTGCATTGAAACTGCTTCAAAATGCTTTCTCTCACTGAGAAACACGTTTTAAAGCATATCTGGGCTTGTTTTGAGTTGGTTTGCTTAGAATTACTAAAACAGCATTTCTGACCATAGAAGCCAAAAACTAAGCAAATTGAGCTTTTGAGCCCTGAAATGACTTTTTGTGTCTAATAGTAGAAACACACTCAAAATCTTTATTCTGCATTGAAACTGCTTCAAAATGCTTTCTCTCACTGAAAACACGTTTTAAAGCATATCTGGGCTTGTTTTGAGTTGGTTTGCTTAGAATTACTAATAGAGCATTTCTGACTATAGAAGCCAAAAACTAAGCAAATTGAGCTTTTGAGCCCTGAAATGACTTTTTGTGTCTAATAGTAGAAACACACTCAAAATCTTTATTCTGCATTGAAACAGCTTCAAAATGCTTTCTCTCACTGAGAAACACGTTTTAAAGCATATCTGGGCTTGTTTTTAGTTGGTTTGCTTAGAATTACTAAAACATCTTCTGCATTGAAAACTGCTTCAAAATGCTTTCTCTCACTGAGAAACACGTTTTAAAGCATATCTGGGCTTGTTTTGAGTTGGTTTGCTTAGAATTACTAAAACAGCATTTCTGACCATAGAAGCCAAAAAACTAAGCAAATTGAGCTTTTGAGCCCTGAAATGACTTTTTGTGTCTAATAGTAGAAACACACTGAAAATCTTTATTCTGCATTGAAACAGCTTCAAAATGCTTTCTCTCACTGAGAAACACGTTTTAAAGCATATCTGGGCTTGTTTTGAGTTGGTTTGCTTATTGAATTACTAAAACAGCATTTCTGACTATAGAAGCCAAAAACTAAGCAAATTGAGCTTTTGAGCCCTGAAATGACTTTTTGTGTCTAATAGTAGAAACACACTCAAAATCTTTATTCTGCATTGAAACTGCTTCTTTAAAATGCTTTCTCTCACTGAGAAACACGTTTTAAAGCATATCTGGGCTTGTTTTGAGTTGGTTTGCTTAGAATTACTAAAACAGCATTTCTGACCATAGAAGCCAAAAACTAAGCAAATTGAGCTTTTGAGCCCTGAAATGACTTTTTGTGTCTAATAGTAGAAACACACTGAAAATCTTTATTCTGCATTGAAACTGCTTCAAAATGCTTTCTCTCACTGAGAAACACGTTTTAAAGCATATCTGGGCTTGTTTTGAGTTGGTTTGCTTAGAATTACTAAAACAGCATTTCTGACCATAGAAGCCAAAAACTAAGCAAATTGAGCTTTTGAGCCCTGAAATGACTTTTGTGTCTTATAGTAGAAACAACCTCAAAATCTTTATTCTGCATTGAAACTGCTTCAAAATGCTTTCTCTCACTGAGAAACACGTTTTAAAGCACATCTGGGCTTGTTTTGAGTTGATTTGCTTAGAATTACTAAAACAGCATTTCTGACCATAGAAGCCAAAAACTAAGCAAATTGAGCTTTTTGAGCCCTGAAATGACTTTTTGTGTCTAATAGTAGAAACACACTCAAAATCTTTATTCTGCATTGAAACTGCTTCAAAATGCTTTCTCTCACTAAGAAACACGTTTTAAAGCATATCTGGGCTTGTTTTGAGTTGGTTTGCTTAGAATTACTAATAGAGCATTTCTGACTATAGAAGCCAAAAACTAAGCAAATTGAGCTTTTTGAGCCCTGAAATGACTATTTGTGTCTAATAGTAGAAACACACTCAAAATCTTTATTCTGCATTAAAACAGCTTCAAAATGCTTTCTCTCACTGAGAAACACGTTTTAAAGCATATCTGGGCTTGTTTTTAGTTGGTTTGCTTAGAATTACTAAAACATCTTCTGCATTGAAACTGCTTCAAAATGCTTTCTCTCACTGAGAAACACGTTTTAAAGCATATCTGGGCTTGTTTTGAGTTGGTTTGCTTAGAATTACTAAAACAGCATTTCTGACCATAGAAGCCAAAAACTAAGCAAATTGAGCTTTTTGAGCCCTGAAATGACTTTTTGTGTCTAATAGTAGAAACACACTGAAAATCTTTATTCTGCATTGAAACTGCTTCAAAATGCTTTCTCTCACTGAGAAACACGTTTTAAAGCATATCTGGGCTTGTTTTGAGTTGGTTTGCTTAGAATTACTAATAGAGCATTTCTGACTATAGAAGCCAAAAACTAAGCAAATTGAGCTTTTTGAGCCCTGAAATGACTATTTGTGTCTAATAGTAGAAACACACTCAAAATCTTTATTCTGCATTGAAACAGCTTCAAAATGCTTTCTCTCACTGAGAAACACGTTTTAAAGCATATCTGGGCTTGTTTTTAGTTGGTTTGCTTAGAATTACTAAAACATCTTCTGCATTGAAACTGCTTCAAAATGCTTTCTCTCACTGAGAAACACGTTTTAAAGCATATCTGGGCTTGTTTTGAGTTGGTTTGCTTAGAATTACTAAAACAGCATTTCTGACCATAGAAGCCAAAAACTAAGCAAATTGAGCTTTTTGAGCCCTTGAAATGACTTTCTGTGTCTAATAGTAGAAACACACTGAAAATCTTTATTCTGCATTGAAACAGCTTCAAAATGCTTTCTCTCACTGAGAAACACGTTTTAAAGCATATCTGGGCTTTGTTTTTAGTTGGTTTGCTTACAATTACTAAAACAGCATTTCTGACTATAGAAGCCAAAAACTAAGCAAATTGAGCTTTTTGAGCCCTGAAATGACTTTTTGTGTCTAATAGTAGAAACACACTCAAAATCTTTATTCTGCATTAAAACTGCTTTAAAATGCTTTCTCTCACTGAGAAACACGTTTTAAAGCATATCTGGGCTTGTTTTGAGTTGGTTTGCTTAGAATTACTAAAACAGCATTTCTGACCATAGAAGCCAAAAACTAAGCAAATTGAGCTTTTTGAGCCCTGAAATGACTTTTTGTGTCTAATAGTAGAAACACACTGAAAATCTTTAATCTGCATTGAAACTGCTTCAAAATGCTTTCTCTCACTGAGAAACACGTTTTAAAGCATATCTGGGCTTGTTTTGAGTTGGTTTGCTTAGAATTACTAAAACAGCATTTCTGACCATAGAAGCCAAAAACTAAGCAAATTGAGCTTTTTGAGCCCTGAAATGACTTTTTGTGTCTAATAGTAGAAACACACTCAAAATCTTTATTCTGCATTGAAACAGCTTCAAAATGCTTTCTCTCACTGAGAAACACGTTTTAAAGCATATCTGGGCTTTGTTTTTAGTTGGTTTGCTTACAATTACTAAAACAGCATTTCTGACCATAGAAGCCAAAAACTTAGCAAATTGAGCTTTTTGAGCCCTGAAATGACTTTTTGTGTCTAATAGTAGAAACACACTCAAAATCTTTATTCTGCATTAAAACAGCTTCAAAATGCTTTCTCTCACTGAGAAACACGTTTTAAAGCATATCTGGGCTTGTTTTGAGTTGGTTTGCTTAGAATTACTAAAACAGCATTTCTGACCATAGAAGCCAAAAACTAAGCAAATTGAGCTTTTTGAGCCCTGAAATGACTGTTTGTGTCTAATAGTAGAAACACACTCAAAATCTTTATTCTGCATTAAAACAGCTTCAAAATGCTTTCTCTCACTGAGAAACACGTTTTAAAGCATATCTGGGCTTTGTTTTTAGTTGGTTCGCTTAGAATTACTAATAGAGCATTTCTGACCATAGAAGCCAAGAACTAAGCAAATTGAGCTTTTTGAGCCCTGAAATGACTTTTTGTGTCTAATAGTAGAAACACACTCAAAATCTTTATTCTGCATTGAAACTGCTTCAAAATGCTTTCTCTCACTGAGAAACACGTTTTAAAGCATATCTGGGCTTGTTTTGAGTTGATTTGCTTAGAATTACTAAAACAGCATTTCTGACCATAGAAGCCAAAAACTAAGCCAATTGAGCTTTTTGAGCCCTGAAATGACTTTTTGTGTCTAATAGTAGTAACACACTCAAAATCTTTATTCTGCATTAAAACAGCTTCAAAATGCTTTCTCTCACTGAGAAACACGTTTTAAAGCATATCTGGGCTTTGTTTTTAGTTGGTTTGCTTACAATTACTAAAACAGCATTTCTGACCATAGAAGCCAAAAACTTAGCAAATTGAGCTTTTTGAGCCCTGAAATGACTTTTTGTGTCTAATAGTAGAAACACACTGAAAATCTTTATTCTGCATTAAAACAGCTTCAAAATGCTTTCTCTCACTGAGAAACACGTTGTAAAGCATATCTTGGCTAGTTTTGAGTTGGTTTGCTTACAATTACTAAAACAGCATTTCTGACCATAGAAGCCAAGAACTAAGCAAATTGAGCTTTTTGAGCCCTGAAATGACTGTTTGTGTCTAATAGTAGAAACACACTCAAAATCTTTATTCTGCATTAAAACAGCTTCAAAATGCTTTCTCTCACTGAGAAACACGTTTTAAAGCATACCTGGGCTTGTTTTGAGTTGGTTTGCTTAGAATTACTAAAACATTTCTGACCATAGAAGCTTCTGCATTGAAACTGCTTCAAAATGCTTTCTCTCACTGAGAAACATGTTTTAAAGCATATCTGGGCTTGTTTTGAGTTGGTTTGCTTAGAATTACTAAAACAGCATTTCTGAACATAGAAGCCAAAAACTAAGCAAATTGAGCTTTTTGAGCCCTGAAATGACTTTTTGTGTCTAATAGTAGAAACACACTCAAAATCTTTATTCTGCATTGAAACTGCTTCAAAATGCTTTCTCTCACTGAGAAACACGTTTTAAAGCATATCTGGGCTTGTTTTGAGTTGATTTGCTTAGAATTACTAAAACAGTATTTCTGACCCCCGGTATTTATTCAGTACAGTGACTAAATTAACAAAAAATAAAGCATCAGCAGGTGCTATTATGCCCCAAGAGTATAGCTGCAATGAGTTTATGAATTTCTTTACTTCTAAGATTGATACCATCAGAGATAAAATTGTAACTATGCAGCCGTCAACTACAGTTTCACATCAGATAATGAGCATTGTTTTTAGTTGGTTTGCTTAGAATTACTGAAAACAGCATAGATCCCTAAGGAAAAATTACACTCTTTCTCTATTATAGGAGAAGAAGACTTGTACAAACTTGTTAAATCATCTAAACCAGCAACATGTATGTTAGACCCTATTCCATCTAAACTATTAAAAGATCTGCTTCCAGAAGTCATAGATCCTATTTTGAACATTATTAATTCATCATTGTCATTAGGATATGTTCCCAAAACTTTAAACTGGCTGTAGTTAAACCTCTCATTAAGAAACCACATCTTGATCCCAAAGACTTAGTAAATTACAGACCAATCTCTAATCTCCTTTTCTGTCAAAGATACTAGAAAGGTAGTATCCTCACAACTGTATTCCTTTTTTTAGAAAAAATGGTGTCTGTGAGGATTTCCAATCAGGTTTTAGACTGTACCATAGTACTGAGACTGCTCTCATTAGAGTTACTAATGACCTGCTTCTATCATCTGATCGTGGTTTTATCTCGTTATTAGTGCTATTAGATCTTAGCGCAGCATTCGATACTATCGATCACAACATTCTCTTGGATAGACTAGAAAACTATGTTGGCATTAGAGGAAGCGCCTTAGCATGGTTTACATCATATCTATCTGACCGCTATCAGTTTGTGGCATTAAATGAGGAGGTATCATATCGATCAAAAATTGAAATATGGAGTTCCTCAAGGCTCAGTGCTAGGACCGTTACTTTTCAACCTTTACATGTTACCTCTGGGAGATATTATCAGGAGTCATGGTGTTAGCTTTCACTGCTATGCTGATGATACTCAGCTCTATATTTCAGCGCAGCCTGGTGATACACACCAAATTGAGAATCTAACAGAATGCATAGTCGATATAAAAGCTGGATGATGAGTAACTTCTTAATGTTAAATTCTGAAAAACAGAGGTGCTTATAATTGGACCTAAAAACCCCACATATAATAATCTAGAACACAGCCTATCACTTGATGGCTGCTCTGTTAATTCTTCATCATCAGTTAGGAACCTAGGTGTGCTGTTTGACCGCAATCTTTCCTTTGAAAATCATGTTTCTAGCATCTGTAAAACTGCGTTTTTCCATCTTAAAAATATATCTAAATTACGACCTATGCTTTCAACCTCTAATGCAGAAATATTAATTCATGCGTTTATGACCTCAAGGTTAGATTATTGCAATGCTTTATTGGGTGGTTGTTCTGCACGCTTAATAAACAAACTTCAGCTAGTCCAAAACGCAGCAGCCAGAGTCCTTACTAGAACTAGGAAGTATGATCACATTAGCCCAGTTCTGTCAACACTGCACTGGCTCCAATCAAACATCGAATAGATTTTAAAATCCTATTAATTACCTATAAAGCCCTGAATGGTTTAGCTCCTCAATACTTGAGCGAGCTCTTATCACTGATATATATACGTCCTGCACGTCCGCTGCGTTCTCAAAACTCTGGCTTATTTGATAATACCTAGAATATCAAAATCAACTGCGAGCTTTTTGGCAGATCATTTTCCTATCTAGCACCTAAACTCTTGAACATGACTTTTTGTGTCTAATAGTAGAAACACAACAATCTCCTAACTCTGTTTCGGGAAGCAGACACACTCTGCCAGTTTAAATCTAGATTAAAGACACATCTTTTTAACTTAGCCTACACATAACACACCAACACACCATTTTATTATTCAAATCCTAAGTTAAAGGATTTTTAGGCTGCATTACTTAGATTTGCTGGAACCGGAAACACTACTCTAAAATCTTTATGTACTTGTGACATCGTAAAAGAATGGCATCTACGCTAATATTAGTCCTGTTTCTTTCTCAATCTGTTTTCACAGTTTGTATCCAGACTAGATGGTGGATCAGCACCCAGAGATTATGTTCATCAGAGACCAGAAAACCTAGATTTTGAGCCGACAGATCACCAGATCCTGATGCACACACACACACGCACACACTAAGTCATTTACACTATCTGACACAGCTGCGCTTCAAAATTGAACTGGAGGTTAAGTGCTGGGCGTCCGGTCAGAGGAGAACTGACCCCAACTGAGTCTGGTTTCTCCCAAGGTTTTTTTTTCTCCATTCTATATGCATGGGGTTTTGTTTCCTTGCCGCTGTCGCCTCTGGCTTGCTTGGTTGGGGACACTTAACTTCTAGTGACTATCGTTGAATTGACTACAGAGACCGTCTCTGCATTTAAAAAGAAATTGGTCACTCTCGTCACTATATATCCCTGTCATTATACTGTACAGTGCTTTGATGCAACCTGTGTTGTTAAAAGCGCTATATAAATAAAAATGATTGATTGATTGATTGATTGATTGACCATAGAAGCCAAAAACTAAGCAAATTGAGCTTTTTGAGCTCTGAAATGACTTTTTGTGTCTAATAGTAGATACACACTGAAAATCTTTATTCTGCATTGAAACTGCTTCAAAATGCTTTCTCTCACTGAGAAACACGTTTTAAAGCATATCTGGGCTTGTTTTGAGTTAATTTGCTTAGAATTACTAAAACAGCATTTCTGACCATAGAAGCCAAAAACTAAACAAATTGAGCTTTTTGAGACCTTGAAATGACTTTTTGTGTCTAATAGTAGAAACACACTTAAAATCTTTATTCTGCATTAAAACAGCTTCAAAATGCTTTCTCTCACTGAGAAACACGTTTAAAGCATATCTGGGCTTGTTTTGAGTTGGTTTGCTTAGAATTACTAAAACAGCATTTCTGACCATAGAAGCCAAAAACTAAGCAAATTGAGCTTTTTGAGCCCTGAAATGACTTTTTGTGTCTAATAGTAGAAACACACTGAAAATCTTTATTCTGCATTGAAACTGCTTCAAAATGCTTTCACTCACTGAGAAACACGTTTTAAAGCATATCTGGGCTTGTTTTGAGTTGGTTTGCTTAGAATTACTTATAGCATTTCTTATAGAGAATTACTAATAGCATTTCTGACCATAGAAGCCAAAAACTAAGCAAATTTGAGCTTTTGAGCCCTGAAATGACTTTTTGTGTCTAATAGTAGAAACACACTCAAAATCTTTATTCTGCATTAAAACAGCTTCAAAATGCTTTCTCTCACTGAGAAACACGTTTTAAAGCATATCTGGGCTTGTTTTGAGTTGGTTTGCTTAGAATTACTAAAACAGCATTTCTGACCATAGAAGCCAAAAACTAAGCAAATCGAGCTTTTGAGCCCTGAAATGACTTTTTGTGTCTAATAGTAGAAACACACTGAAAATCTTTATTCTGCATTGAAACTGCTTCAAAATGCTTTCTCTCACTGAGAAACACGTTTTAAAGCATATCTGGGCTTGTTTTGAGTTGGTTTGCTTAGAATTACTAATAGAGCATTTCTGACCATAGAAGCCAAAAACTAAGCAAATTGAGCTTTTTGAGCCCTGAAATGACTTTTTGTGTCTAATAGTAGAAACACACTCAAAATCTTTATTCTGCATTAAAACAGCTTCAAAATGCTTTCTCTCACTGAGAAACACGTTTTAAAGCATATCTGGGCTTGTTTTGAGTTGGTTTGCTTAGAATTACTAAAACAGCATTTCTGACCATAGAAGCCAAAAACTAAGCAAATTGAGCTTTTTGAGCCCTGAAATGACTGTTTGTGTCTAATAGTAGAAACACACTCAAAATCTTTATTCTGCATTGAAACAGCTTCAAAATGCTTTCTCTCACTGAGAAACACGTTTTAAAGCATATCTGGGCTTGTTTTGAGTTGGTTTGCTTAGAATTACTAAAACAGCATTTCTGACCATAGAAGCCAAAAACTAAGCAAATTGAGCTTTTGGAGCCCTGAAATGACTTTTTGTGTCTAATAGTAGAAACACACTCAAAATCTTTATTCTGCATTGAAACTGCTTCAAAATGCTTTCTCTCACTGAGAAACACGTTTTAAAGCATATCTGGGCTTGTTTTGAGTTGGTTTGCTTAGAATTACTAATAGAGCATTTCTGACCATAGAAGCCAAAAACTAAGCAAATTGAGCTTTTTGAGCCCTGAAATGACTTTTTGTGTCTAATAGTAGAAACACACTGAAAATCTTTATTCTGCATTGAAACAGCTTCAAAATGCTTTCTCTCACTGAGAAACACGTTTTAAAGCATATCTGGGCTTGTTTTGAGTTGGTTTGCTTAGAATTACTAATAGAGCATTTCTGACCATAGAAGCCAAAAACTAAGCAAATTGAGCTTTTGAGCCCTGAAATGACTTTTTGTGTCTAATAGTAGAAACACACTGAAAATCTTTATTCTGCATTAAAACAGCTTCAAAATGCTTTCTCTCACTGAGAAACACGTTTTAAAGCATATCTGGGCTTGTTTTGAGTTGGTTTGCTTAGAATTACTAAAACAGCATTTCTGACCATAGAAGCCAAAAACTAAGCAAATTGAGCTTTTTGAGCCCTGAAATGACTTTTTGTGTCTAATAGTAGAAACACACTGAAAATCTTTATTCTGCATTGAAACTGCTTCAAAATGCTTTCTCTCACTGAGAAACACGTTTTAAAGCATATCTGGGCTTGTTTTGAGTTGGTTTGCTTAGAATTACTAATACAGCATTTCTGACCATAGAAGCCAAAAACTAAGCAAATTGAGCTTTTGAGCCCTGAAATGACTTTTTGTGTCTAATAGTAGAAACACACTCAAAATCTTTATTCTGCATTGAAACAGCTTCAAAATGCTTTCTCTCACTGAGAAACACGTTTTAAAGCATATCTGGGCTTGTTTTGAGTTGGTTTGCTTAGAATTACTAATAGAGCATTTCTGACCATAGAAGCCAAAAACTAAGCAAATTGAGCTTTTGAGCCCTGAAATGACTTTTTGTGTCTAATAGTAGAAACACACTCAAAATCTTTATTCTGCATTAAAACTGCTTCAAAATGCTTTCTCTCACTGAGAAACACGTTTTAAAGCATATCTGGGCTTGTTTTGAGTTGGTTTGCTTAGAATTACTAAAACAGCATTTCTGACCATAGAAGCCAAAAACTAAGCAAATTGAGCTTTTTGAGCACTGAAATGACTTTTGTGTCTAATAGTAGAAACACACTGAAAATCTTTATTCTGCATTGAAACTGCTTCAAAATGCTTTCTCTCACTGAGAAACACGTTTTAAAGCATATCTGGGCTTGTTTTGAGTTGGTTTGCTTAGAATTACTAAAACAGCATTTCTGACCATAGAAGCCAAAAACTAAGCAAATTGAGCTTTTGAGCCCTGAAATGACTTTTTGTGTCTAATAGTAGAAACACACTGAAAATCTTTATTCTGCATTGAAACAGCTTCAAAATGCTTTCTCTCACTGAGAAACACGTTTTAAAGCATATCTGGGCTTGTTTTGAGTTGGTTTGCTTAGAATTACTAAAACAGCATTTCTGACCATAGAAGCCAAAAACTAAGCAAATTGAGCTTTTGAGCCCTGAAATGACTTTTTGTGTCTAATAGTAGAAACACACT
The DNA here is from genome assembly GCF_018831695.1 of Puntigrus tetrazona. Classification (NCBI taxonomy): domain Eukaryota; kingdom Metazoa; phylum Chordata; class Actinopteri; order Cypriniformes; family Cyprinidae; genus Puntigrus; species Puntigrus tetrazona. The sequence goes on along the minus strand of NW_025048090.1, from coordinate 115,300 downwards.
CAAAATCTTTATTCTGCATTGAAACTGCTTCAAAATGCTTTCTCTCACTGAGAAACACGTTTTAAAGCATATCTGGGCTTGTTTTGAGTTGGTTTGCTTAGAATTACTAAAACAGCATTTCTGACCATAAGCCAAAAACTAAGCAAATTGAGCTTTTGAGCCCTGAAATGACTTTTTGTGTCTAATAGTAGAAACACACTCAAAATCTTTATTCTGCATTGAAACAGCTTCAAAATGCTTTCTCTCACTGAGAAACACGTTTTAAAGCATATCTGGGCTTGTTTTGAGTTGGTTTGCTTAGAATTACTAAAACAGCATTTCTGACCATAGAAGCCAAAAACTAAGCAAATTGAGCTTTTTGAGCCCTGAAATGACTTTTTGTGTCTAATAGTAGAAACACACTGAAAATCTTTATTCTGCATTGAAACTGCTTCAAAATGCTTTCTCTCACTGAGAAACACGTTTTAAAGCATATCTGGGCTTGTTTTGAGTTGGTTTGCTTAGAATTACTAAAACAGCATTTCTGACCATAGAAGCCAAAAACTAAGCAAATTGAGCTTTTGAGCCCTGAAATGACTTTTTGTGTCTAATAGTAGAAACACACTGAAAATCTTTATTCTGCATTGAAAACTGCTTCAAAATGCTTTCTCTCACTGAGAAACACGTTTTAAAGCATATCTGGGCTTGTTTTTAGTTGGTTTGCTTAGAATTACTAAAACAGCATTTCTGACCATAGAAGCCAAAAACTAAGCAAATTGAGCTTTTTGAGCCCTGAAATGACTTTTTGTGTCTAATAGTAGAAACACACTCAAAATCTTTATTCTGCATTAAAACTGCTTCAAAATGCTTTCTCTCACTGAGAAACACGTTTTAAAGCATATCTGGGCTTGTTTTGAGTTGGTTTGCTTAGAATTACTAAAAGAGCATTTCTGACCATAGAAGCCAAAAACTAAGCAAATTGAGCTTTTTGAGCCCTGAAATGACTTTTTGTGTCTAATAGTAGAAACACACTCAAAATCTTTATTCTGCATTGAAACTGCTTCAAAATGCTTTCTCTCACTGAGAAACACGTTTTAAAGCATATCTGGGCTTGTTTTGAGTTGGTTTGCTTAGAATTACTAAAACAGCATTTCTGACCATAGAAGCCAAAAACTAAGCAAACTGAGCTTTTTGAGCCCTGAAATGACTTTTTGTGTCTAATAGTAGAAACACACTGAAAATCTTTATTCTGCATTGAAACTGCTTCAAAATGCTTTCTCTCACTGAGAAACACGTTTTAAAGCATATCTGGGCTTGTTTTTGAGTTGGTTTGCTTAGAATTACTAAAAGAGCATTTCTGACCATAGAAGCCAAAAACTAAGCAAATTGAGCTTTTTGAGCCCTGAAATGACTTTTTGTGTCTAATAGTAGAAACACACTGAAAATCTTTATTCTGCATTGAAACTGCTTCAAAATGCTTTCTCTCACTGAGAAACACGTTTTAAAGCATATCTGGGCTTGTTTTGAGTTGGTTTGCTTAGAATTACTAAAACAGCATTTCTGACCATAGAAGCCAAAAACTAAGCAAATTGAGCTTTTGAGCCCTGAAATGACTTTTTGTGTCTAATAGTAGAAACACACTGAAAATCTTTATTCTGCATTAAAACTGCTTCAAAATGCTTTCTCTCACTGAGAAACACGTTTTAAAGCATATCTGGGCTTGTTTTGAGTTGGTTTGCTTAGAATTACTAAAACAGCATTTCTGACCATAGAAGCCAAAAACTAAGCAAATTGAGCTTTTGAGCCCTGAAATGACTTTTTGAGTCTAATAGTAGAAACACACTCAAAATCTTTATTCTGCATTAAAACTGCTTCAAAATGCTTTCTCTCACTGAGAAACACGTTTTAAAGCATATCTGGGCTTGTTTTGAGTTGGTTTGCTTAGAATTACTAAAACAGCATTTCTGACCATAGAAGCCAAAAACTAAGCAAATTGAGCTTTTTGAGCCCTGAAATGACTTTTTGTGTCTAATAGTAGAAACACACTCAAAATCTTTATTCTGCATTGAAACTGCTTCAAAATGCTTTCTCTCACTGAGAAACACGTTTTAAAGCATATCTGGGCTTGTTTTGAGTTGGTTTGCTTAGAATTACTAAAACAGCATTTCTGACCATAGAAGCCAAAAACTAAGCAAATTGAGCTTTTTGAGCCCTGAAATGACTTTTTGTGTCTAATAGTAGAAACACACTCAAAATCTTTATTCTGCATTGAAACTGCTTCAAAATGCTTTCTCTCACTGAGAAACACGTTTTAAAGCATATCTGGGCTTGTTTTGAGTTGGTTTGCTTAGAATTACTAAAACAGCATTTCTGACCATAGAAGCCAAAAACTAAGCAAATTGAGCTTTTGAGCCCTGAAATGACTTTTTTGTGTCTAATAGTAGAAACACACTGAAAATCTTTATTCTGCATTGAAACTGCTTCAAAATGCTTTCTCTCACTGAGAAACACGTTTTAAAGCATATCTGGGCTTGTTTTGAGTTGGTTTGCTTAGAATTACTAAAACAGCATTTCTGACCATAGAAGCCAAAAACTAAGCAAATTGAGCTTTTTGAGCCCTGAAATGACTTTTTGTGTCTAATAGTAGAAACACACTGAAAATCTTTATTCTGCATTGAAACTGCTTCAAAATGCTTTCTCTCACTGAGAAACACGTTTTAAAGCATATCTGGGCTTGTTTTGAGTTGGTTTGCTTAGAATTACTAAAACAGCATTTCTGACCATAGAAGCCAAAAACTAAACAAATTGAGCTTTTTGAGCCCTGAAATGACTTTCTGTGTCTAATAGTAGAAACACACTGAAAATCTTTATTCTGCATTAAAACTGCTTTAAAATGCTTTCTCTCACTGAGAAACACGTTTTAAAGCATATCTGGGCTTGTTTTGAGTTGGTTTGCTTAGAATTACTAAAACAGCATTTCTGACCATAGAAGCCAAAAACTAAGCAAATTGAGCTTTTTGAGCCCTGAAATGACTTTTTGTGTCTAATAGTAGAAACACACTGAAAATCTTTATTCTGCATTGAAACTGCTTCAAAATGCTTTCTCTCACTGAGAAACACGTTTTAAAGCATATCTGGGCTTGTTTTGAGTTGGTTTGCTTAGAATTACTAAAACAGCATTTCTGACCATAGAAGCCAAAAACTAAGCAAATTGAGCTTTTGAGCCCTGAAATGACTTTTTGTGTCTAATAGTAGAAACACACTGAAAATCTTTCTTCTGCATTGAAACTGCTTCAAAATGCTTTCTCACTGAGAAACACGTTTTAAAGCATATCTGGGCTTGTTTTGAGTTGGTTTGCTTAGAATTACTAATAGAGCATTTCTGACCATAGAAGCCAAAAACTAAGCAAATTGAGCTTTTTGAGCACTAAAATGACTTTTTGTGTCTAATAGTAGAAACACACTGAAAATCTTTATTCTGCATTGAAACTGCTTCAAAATGCTTTCTCTCACTGAGAAACACGTTTTAAAGCATATCTGGGCTTGTTTTGAGTTGGTTTGCTTAGAATTATTAAAACAGCATTTCTGACCATAGAAGCCAAAAACTAAGCAAATTGAGCTTTTTGAGCCCTGAAATGACTTTTTGTGTCTAATAGTAGAAACACACTGAAAATCTTTATTCTGCATTGAAACTGCTTCAAAATGCTTTCTCTCACTGAGAAACACGTTTTAAAGCATATCTGGGCTTGTTTTGAGTTGGTTTGCTTAGAATTACTATTAGAGCATTTCTGACCATAGAAGCCAAAAACTAAGCAAATTGAGCTTTTTGAGCCCTGAAATGACTTTTTGTGTCTAATAGTAGAAACACACTGAAAATCTTTATTCTGCATTGAAACTGCTTCAAAATGCTTTCTCTCACTGAGAAACACGTTTTAAAGCATATCTGGGCTTGTTTTGAGTTGGTTTGCTTAGAATTACTAAAACAGCATTTCTGACCATAGAAGCCAAAAACTAAGCAAATTGAGCTTTTTGAGCCCTGAAATGACTTTTTGTGTCTAATAGTAGAAACACACTCAAAATCTTTATTCTGCATTGAAACTGCTTCAAAATGCTTTCTCTCACTGAGAAACACGTTTTAAAGCATATCTGGGCTTGTTTTGAGTTGGTTTGCTTAGAATTACTAAAGAGCATTTCTGACCATAGAAGCCAAAAACTAAGCAAATTGAGCTTTTGAGCCCTGAAATGACTTTTTGTGTCTAATAGTAGAAACACACTCAAAATCTTTATTCTGCATTTAAAACAGCTTCAAAATGCTTTCTCTCTGACTGAGAAACACGTTTTATAGCATATCTGGGCTTGTTTTGAGTTGGTTTGCTTAGAATTACTAAAATAGCATTTCTGACCATAGAAGCCAAAAACTAAGCAAATTGAGCTTTTTGAGCCCTGAAATGACTTTTTGTGTCTAATAGTAGAAACACACTGAAAATCTTTATTCTGCATTGAAACTGCTTCAAAATGCTTTCTCTCACTGAGAAACACGTTTTAAAGCATATCTGGGCTTGTTTTGAGTTGGTTTGCTTAGAATTACTAATAGAGCATTTCTGACCATAGAAGCCAAGAACTAAGCAAATTGAGCTTTTGAGCCCTGAAATGACTTTTTGTGTCTAATAGTAGAAACACACTCAAAATCTTTATTCTGCATTAAAACAGCTTCAAAATGCTTTCTCTCACTGAGAAACACGTTTTAAAGCATATCTGGGCTTGTTTTTAGTTGGTTTGCTTAGTTGGCATTTCTGACTTAGAAGCCAAAACTAAGCAAATTGAGCTTTTGAGCCCTGTTAATAGAAACACACTGAAAATCTTTATTCTGCATTGAAACTGCTGCTTTCTCTCACTGAGAAACACGTTTTAAAGCATATCTGGGCTTGTTTTGAGTTGGTTTGCTTAGAATTACTAAAACAGCATTTCTGACCATAGAAGCCAAAAACTAAGCAAATTGAGCTTTTGGAGCCCTGAAATGACTTTTTGTGTCTAATAGTAGAAACACACTGAAAATCTTTATTCTGCATTAAAACAGCTTCAAAATGCTTTCTCTCACTGAGAAACACGTTTTAAAGCATATCTGGGCTTGTTTTGAGTTGGTTTGCTTAGAATTACTAATAGAGCATTTCTGACCATAGAAGCCAAAAACTAAGCAAATTGAGCTTTTGAGCCCTGAAATGACTTTTTGTGTCTAATAGTAGAAACACACTGAAAATCTTTATTCTGCATTGAAACTGCTTCAAAATGCTTTCTCTCACTGAGAAACACGTTTTAAAGCATATCTGGGCTTGTTTTGAGTTGGTTTGCTTAGAATTACTAATAGAGCATTTCTGACCATAGAAGCCAAAAACTAAGCAAATTGAGCTTTTTGAGCCCTGAAATGACTTTTTGTGTCTAATAGTAGAAACACACTCAAAATCTTTATTCTGCATTAAAACAGCTTCAAAATGCTTTCTCTCACTGAGAAACACGTTTTAAAGCATATCTGGGCTTGTTTTGAGTTGGTTTGCTTAGAATTACTAAAACAGCATTTCTGACCATAGAAGCCAAAAACTAAGCAAATTGAGCTTTTGAGCCCTGAAATGACTTTTTGTGTCTAATAGTAGAAACACACTGAAAATCTTTATTCTGCATTGAAACTGCTTCAAAATGCTTTCTCTCACTGAGAAACACGTTTTAAAGCATATCTGGGCTTGTTTTGAGTTGGTTTGCTTAGAATTACTAAAAGAGCATTTCTGACCATAGAAGCCAAAAACTAAGCAAATTGAGCTTTTGAGCCCTGAAATGACTTTTTGTGTCTAATAGTAGAAACACACTCAAAATCTTTATTCTGCATTGAAACTGCTTCAAAATGCTTTCTCTCACTGAGAAACACGTTTTAAAGCATATCTGGGCTTGTTTTGAGTTGGTTTGCTTAGAATTACTAATAGAGCATTTCTGACCATAGAAGCCAAAAACTAAGCAAATTGAGCTTTTTGAGCCCTGAAATGACTTTTTGTGTCTAATAGTAGAAACACACTCAAAATCTTTATTCTGCATTGAAACTGCTTCAAAATGCTTTCTCTCACTGAGAAACACGTTTTAAAGCATATCTGGGCTTGTTTTGAGTTGGTTTGCTTAGAATTACTAATAGAGCATTTCTGACCATAGAAGCCAAAAACTAAGCAAATTGAGCTTTTTGAGCCCTGAAATGACAGTTTGTGTCTAATAGTAGAAACACACTCAAAATCTTTATTCTGCATTGAAACTCCTTCAAAATGCTTTCTCTCACTGAAAAACACGTTTTAAAGCACATCTGGGCTTGTTTTGAGTTGATTTGCTTAGAATTACGAATAGAGCATTTCTGACCATAGAAGCCAAAAACTAAGCAAATTGAGCTTTTTGAGCCCTTGAAATGACTTTCTGTGTCTAATTGTAGAAACACACTGAAAATCTTTATTCTGCATTGAAACTCCTTCAAAATGCTTTCTCTCACTGAGAAACACGTTTTAAAGCACATCTGGGCTTTGTTTTTAGTTGGTTTGCTTAGAATTACTAAAACAGCATTTCTGACCATAGAAGCCAAAAACTAAGCAAATTGAGCTTTTTGAGCCCTGAAATGACTTTTTGTGTCTAATAGTAGAAACACACTCAAAATCTTTATTCTGCATTAAAACTGCTTTAAAATGCTTTCTCTCACTGAGAAACACGTTTTAAAGCATATCTGGGCTTGTTTTGAGTTGGTTTGCTTAGAATTACTAAAACAGCATTTCTGACCATAGAAGCCAAAAACTAAGCAAATTGAGCTTTTTGAGCCCTGAAATGACTTTTTGTGTCTAATAGTAGAAACACACTCAAAATCTTTATTCTGCATTAAAACTGCTTTAAAATGCTTTCTCTCACTGAGAAACACGTTTTAAAGCATATCTGGGCTTGTTTTGAGTTGGTTTGCTTAGAATTACTAAAACAGCATTTCTGACCATAGAAGCCAAAAACTAAGCAAATTGAGCTTTTTGAGCCCTGAAATGACTTTTTGTGTCTAATAGTAGAAACACACTCAAAATCTTTATTCTGCATTAAAACTGCTTTAAAATGCTTTCTCTCACTGAGAAACACGTTTTAAAGCATATCTGGGCTTGTTTTGAGTTGGTTTGCTTAGAATTACTAAAACAGCATTTCTGACCATAGAAGCCAAAAACTAAGCAAATTGAGCTTTTTGAGCCCTGAAATGACTTTTTGTGTCTAATAGTAGAAACACACTCAAAATCTTTATTCTGCATTAAAACTGCTTTAAAATGCTTTCTCTCACTGAGAAACACGTTTTAAAGCATATCTGGGCTTGTTTTGAGTTGGTTTGCTTAGAATTACTAAAACAGCATTTCTGACCATAGAAGCCAAAAACTTAGCAAATTGAGCTTTTTGAGCCCTGAAATGACTTTTTGTGTCTAATAGTAGAAACACACTCAAAATCTTTTTTCTGCATTGAAACTGCTTCAAAATGCTTTCTCTCACTGAGAAACACGTTTTAAAGCATATCTGGGCTTGTTTTGAGTTGATTTGCTTAGAATTACTAAAATAGCATTTCTGACCATAGAAGCCAAAAACATAGCAAATTGAGCTTTTTGAGCCCTGAAATGACTTTTTGTGTCTAATAGTAGAAACACACTGAAAATCTTTATTCTGCATTAAAACAGCTTCAAAATGCTTTCTCTCACTGAGAAACACGTTTTAAAGCATATCTTGGCTAGTTTTGAGTTGGTTTGCTTACAATTACTAAAACAGCATTTCTGACCATAGAAGCCAAAAACAAAAAAAAAATTGAGCTTTTTGAGCCCTGAAATGTTTTTCTGTGTCTAATAGCAGAAACACACTGAAAATCTTTATTCTGCATTGAAACTGCTTCAAAATGCTTTCTCTCACTGAGAAACACGTTTTAAAGCATATCTGGGCTTGTTTTGAGTTGGTTTGCTTAGAATTACTAAAACAGCATTTCTGACCATAGAAGCCAAAAACTAAGCAAATTGAGCTTTTTGAGCCCTTGAAATGACTTTCTGTGTCTAATAGTAGAAACACACTGAAAATCTTTATTCTGCATTAAAACTGCTTTAAAATGCTTTCTCTCACTAAGAAACACGTTTTAAAGCATATCTGGGCTTGTTTTGAGTTGGTTTGCTTAGAATTACTAAAACAGCATTTCTGACCATAGAAGCCAAAAACTAAGCAAATTGAGCTTTTTGAGCCCTGAAATGACTTTTTGTGTCTAATAGTAGAAACACACTGAAAATCTTTATTCTGCATTGAAACTGCTTCAAAATGCTTTCTCTCACTGAGAAACACATTTTAAAGCATATCTGGGCTTGTTTTGAGTTGGTTTGCTTAGAATTACTAAAACAGCATTTCTGACCATAGAAGCCAAAAACTAAGCAAATTGAGCTTTTTGAGCCCTGAAATGACTTTCTGTGTCTAACAGTAGAAACACACTGAAAATCTTTATTCTGCATTGAAACAGCTTCAAAATGCTTTCTCTCACTGAGAAACATGTTTTAAAGCATATCTGGGCTTGTTTTGAGTTGGTTTGCTTAGAATTACTAAAACAGCATTTCTGACCATAGAAGCCAAAAACTAAGCAAATTGAGCTTTTGAGCCCTAAAATGACTTTTTGTGTCTAATAGTAGAAACACACTGAAAATCTTTAATCTGCATTGAAACTGCTTCAAAATGCTTTCTCTCACTGAGAAACACGTTTTAAAGCATATCTGGGCTTGTTTTGAGTTGGTTTGCTTAGAATTATTTAAAACAGCATTTCTGACCATAGAAGCCAAAAACTAAGCAAATTGAGCTTTTGAGCCCTGAAATGACTTTTTGTGTCTAATAGTAGAAACACACTGAAAATCTTTATTCTGTATTTGAAACTGCTTCAAAATGCTTTCTCTCACTGAGAAACACGTTTTAAAGCATATCTGGGCTTGTTTTGAGTTTGTTTGCTTAGAATTACTATTAGAGCATTTCTGACCATAGAAGCCAAAAACTAAGCAAATTGAGCTTTTTGAGCCCTGAAATGACAGTTTGTGTCTAATAGTAGAAACACACTCAAAATCTTTATTCTGCATTGAAACTCCTTCAAAATGCTTTCTCTCACTGAGAAACACGTTTTAAAGCACATCTGGGCTTGTTTTGAGTTGATTTGCTTAGAATTACTAAAACGGCATTTCTGACCATAGAAGCCAAAAACTAAGCAAATTGAGCTTTTTGAGCCCTGAAATGACTTTTTGTGTCTAATAGTAGAAACACACTCAAAATCTTTATTCTGCATTGAAACTGCTTCAAAATGCTTTCTCTCACTAAGAAACACGTTTTAAAGCATATCTGGGCTTGTTTTGAGTTGGTTTGCTTAGAATTACTAATAGAGCATTTCTGACTATAGAAGCCAAAAACTAAGCAAATTGAGCTTTTTGAGCCCTGAAATGACTGTTTGTGTCTAATAGTAGAAACACACTCAAAATCTTTATTCTGCATTAAAACAGCTTCAAAATGCTTTCTCTCACTGAGAAACACGTTTTAAAGCATATCTGGGCTTGTTTTGAGTTGGTTTGCTTAGAATTACTAATAGAGCATTTCTGACCATAGAAGCCAAAAACTAAGCAAATTGAGCTTTGAGCACTGGAAATGACTTTGTATCTAATAGTAGAAACACACTCAAAATCTTTATTCTGCATTGAAACTGCTTCAAAATGCTTTCTCTCACTGAGAACACGTTTAAAGCATATCTGGGCTTGTTTTGAGTTGGTTTGCTTAGAATTACTTATAGAGCATTTCTGACCATAGAGCCAGAACTAAAGCAAATTAGACTTTGGAGCTGAAATGACTTTTTGTGTCTAATAGTAGAAACACACTCAAAATCTTATTCTGCATTAAAACAGCTTCAAAATGCTTTCTCTCAATGAAACACGTTTAAAAGCATATCTGGGCTTGTTTTGAGTTGGTTTGCTTAGAATTACTAATAGAGGCATTTTCTGACCATAGAAAAAGCCAAAAACTAAGCAAATTGAGCTTTTGGGCCTAAAATGACTTTTTGTAGTGTCTAATAGTAGAAACACACTGAGAAATCTTTATTCTGCATTGAAACTGCTTCAAAATGCTTTCTCACCAGAAACACGTTTAAAGAAAATATATCTGGGCTTGTTTTGGAGTTGGTTGCTTAAATTACTAATAGAGCATTTTCTGACCATAGAGGAAAGCCAAGAACTAAGCAAATTGAGCTTTTGGAGCCCTGAAATGACTTTTTGTGTCTAATAGTAGAAACACACTGAAAATCTTTATTCTGCATTAAAACAGCTTCAAATGCTTTCTCTCACTGAGAAACACGTTTTAAAGCATATCTGGGCTTATTTTGAGTTGGTTACTTAGAATTACTAATAGAGCATTTCCTGACCATAGAAGCCAAGAACTAAGCAAATTGAGCTTTTTGAACCCTGAAATGACTTTTATTATCCTAATAGTAAAAACACACTGAAAATCTTTATTCTGCATTAAAACAACTTCAAAATGCTTTCTCTCACTGAGAAACACGTTTTAAAACATATCTGGGCTTATTTTGAGTTAGTTTGCTTAGAATTACTAAAACAGCATTTCTGACCATAGAAGCCAAAAACTAAACAGAATTGAGCTTTTGAGCCTGAAATGACTTTTGTGTTTTAATAGTAGAAACACACTGAAAATCTTTATTCTGCATTAAAACTGCTTCAAAATCTTCTCTCACTGAGAAACACGTTTCAAAACATATCAGAGCTTATTATTTTTGAGTTGGATTGTAGAATTACTAATAGAGTATTTCTGACCATAGAAGCCAAAAAACTAAGCAAATTGAGCTTTTTGAACCCTGGAAATGACTGTTGTGTCTAATAGTAGAAACACACTCAAAATCTTTATTCTGCATGAAACAGCTTCAAAATGCTTTCTCTCGATCAAGAAACACGTTTTAAAAAGCATATCTGGGCTTTTTAGTTGGTTCGCTTAAAATTACTAAAACAGCATTTCTGACCATAGAAACCAAAACTAAACAATTGGGCTTTTTGAACACTGAAATGACTTTGTGTCTAATAGTAGAAACACGCTGAAAATCTTTATTCTGCATTAAAACAGCTTCAAAATGCTTTCTCTCACTGAGGAAACACGTTTAAAGCATATCTGGGCTTATTTTGAGTTAGTTTCCTTACAGAAATTATAATAGTGCATTTCTGACCACCGACCAAGAACTAAGCAAATTGGGCTTTTGAGCCCTGAAATGACTTTTTGTATCTAATAGTAGAAAACACACTGAAAATCTTTATTCTGCATTAAAACAGCTTCAAAATGCTTTCTCTCACTGAGAAACACATTCAAAAACATATCTAGACATTTTGAGTTGGTTTGCTTAGATTACTAAAACAGCATTTCTGACCATAGAAGCCAAGAACTAAGCAAATTGAGCTTTTTTGAGAGCCTAGGGGAAATGACTTTTTGTGTCTAATAGTAAGAAACACACTCAAAATCTTTATTCTGCATTGAAACAGCTTCAAATGCTTTCTCTCACTGAAACACGTTTTAAAGCATATCTGAGCTTTGTTTTAGTTGGTTCCTTAAATTACTAAAACAGCATTCTGACCACTTGACCAAAAAACTAAGCAAATTGAGCTTTGAGCACTGAAATGACTTTTTGTGTCCTAATAGTAGGAAACACACTCAAAATCTTTATTCTGCATTAAATGCTTCAAAATGCTTTCTCTCGCTGAAACCGTTTTAAAGCATATCTGGGCTTATTTTGAGTTGGTTTCTTAAATTACTAAAACAGCATTCTGACCATAAGCCAAAAACTAAACTAAATCAGGCTTTTGAGCCCTGAAATGACTTTGTGTCTAATAGTAGAAACACACTGAGAAAATCTTTATTCTGCGTGAAACTGCTTCAAAATGCTTTCTCACTGAGAAACACGTTTTTAAACATATCTGAGCTTATTTTGAGTTAGTTTGTAGAATTACCTAATAGAGCATTTCCTGACCATACAAACCCAAAAACTAAACAAATTGACTTTTCAGGCCACAGGAAATGACTTTTGTGTCTAATAAATAGAAACACACTGAAAATCTTTATTCTGCATTGAAACTGTGATATTTTCTCTCACTGAAACACGTTTTTAAAGCATATCTGGAGCTTTGTTTGAGTTGGTTTGCTTAGAATTACTAATAGACATTTGACCATAGGCGCCAAAGAACTAAGCAAATTGAGCTTTTTAGACCCTGAAATGACTTTTTGTGTCTAATAGTAAAACACACTGAAAATCTCTATTCTGCATTAAAACAGCTTCAAATGCTTTCTCTCACTGAGAAACACGTTTTAAAGCATATCTGGGCTTGTTTTTAGTTGGTTTGCTTAGAATTACTAAAACAGCTTCTGCATTGAAACTGCTTCAAAATGCTTTCTCTCACTGAGAAACACGTTTTAAAAAGCATATCTGGGCTTGTTTTGAGTTGGTTTGCTTAGAATTACTAATAGAGCATTTCTGACCATAGAAGCCAAAAACTAAGCAAATTGAGCTTTTTGAGCCCTGAAATGACTTTTTTGTGTCTAATAGTAGAAACACACTCAAAATCTTTATTCTGCATTGAAACTGCTTCAAAATGCTTTCTCTCACTGAGAAACACGTTTTTAAAGCATATCTGGGCTTGTTTTTAGTTGGTTTGCTTAGAATTACTAAAACAGCATTTCTGACCATTGCCAAAAACTAAGCAAATTGAGCTTTTGAGCCCTGAAATGACTTTTTGTGTCTAATAGTAGAAACACACTGAAAATCTTTATTCACTGAAACTGCTTCAAAATGCTTTCTCTCACTGAGAAACACGTTTTTAAAGCATATCTGGGCTTGTTTTGAGTTGGTTTGCTTAGAATTACTAAAACAGCATTTCTGACCATAGAAGCCAAAAACTAAGCAAATTGAGCTTTTTGAGCCCTGAAATGACTTTTTGTGTCTAATAGTAGAAACACACTCAAAATCTTTATTTTGCATTGAAACTGCTTCAAAATGCTTTCTCTCACTGAGAAACACGTTTTAAAGCATATCTGGGCTTGTTTTGAGTTGGTTTGCTTAGAATTACTAATAGAGCATTTCTGACCATAGAAGCCAAGAACTAAGCAAATTGAGCTTTTTGAGCCCTGAAATGACTTTTTGTGTCTAATAGTAGAAACACACTCAAAATCTTTATTCTGCATTAAAACAGCTTCAAAATGCTTTCTCTCACTGAGAAACACGTTTTAAAGCATATCTGGGCTTGTTTTTAGTTGGTTTGCTTAGAATTACTAAAACAGCTTCTGCATTGAAACTGCTTCAGAAATGCTTTCTCTATTCTGCTGAGAAACACGTTTAAAACATATCTGGGCTTTGTTTTTAGTTGGTTTGCTTAGAATTACTAAAACAGCATTTCTGACCATAGAAGCCAAAAACTAAGCAAATTGAGCTTTTTGAGCCCTGAAATGACTTTTTGTGTCTAATAGTAGAAACACACTCAAAATCTTTATTCTGCATTGAAACAGCTTCAAAATGCTTTCTCTCACTGAGAAACACGTTTTAAAGCATATCTGGGCTTGTTTTGAGTTGGTTTGCTTAGAATTACTAATAGAGCATTTCTGACCATAGAAGCCAAAAACTAAGCAAATTGAGCTTTTTGAGCCCTGAAATGACTTTTTGTGTCTAATAGTAGAAACACACTCAAAATCTTTATTCTGCATTGAAACAGCTTCAAAATGCTTTCTCTCACTGAGAAACACGTTTTAAAGCATATCTGGGCTTGTTTTGAGTTGGTTTGCTTAGAATTACTAATAGAGCATTTCTGACCATAGAAGCCAAAAACTAAGCAAATTGAGCTTTTTGAGCCCTGAAATGACTTTTTGTGTCTAATAGTAGAAACACACTCAAAATCTTTATTCTGCATTGAAACTGCTTCAAAATGCTTTCTCTCACTGAGAAACACGTTTTAAAGCATATCTGGGCTTGTTTTGAGTTGGTTTGCTTAGAATTACTAAAACAGCATTTCTGACCATAGAAGCCAAAAACTAAGCAAATTGAGCTTTTGAGCCCTGAAATGACTTTTTGTGTCTAATAGTAGAAACACACTGAAAATCTTTATTCTGCATTAGAAAACAGCTTCAAAATGCTTTCTCTCACTGAGAAACACGTTTTTTAAAGCATATCTGGGCTTTGTTTTGAGTTGGTTTGCTTAGAATTACTAAAACAGCATTTCTGACCATAGAAGCCAAAAACTAAGCAAATTGAGCTTTTGAGCCCTGAAATGACTTTTTGTGTCTAATAGTAGAAACACACTCAAAATCTTTATTCTGCATTGAAACTGCTTCAAAATGCTTTCTCTCACTGAGAAACACGTTTTAAAGCATATCTGGGCTTGTTTTGAGTTGGTTTGCTTAGAATTACTAAAACAGCATTTCTGACCATAGAAGCCAAAAACTAAGCAAATTGAGCTTTTGAGCCCTGAAATGACTTTTTTTGTGTCTAATAGTAGAAACACACTGAAAATCTTTATTCTGCATTGAAACTGCTTCAAAATGCTTTCTCTCACTGAGAAACACGTTTTAAAGCATATCTGGGCTTGTTTTGAGTTGGTTTGCTTAGAATTACTAAAACAGCATTTCTGACCATAGAAGCCCAAAAACTAAGCAAATTGAGCTTTTGAGCCCTGAAATGACTTTTTGTGTCTAATAGTAGAAACACACTGAAAATCTTTATTCTGCATTGAAACTGCTTCAAAATGCTTTCTCTCACTGAGAAACACGTTTTAAAGCATATCTGGGCTTGTTTTGAGTTGGTTTGCTTAGAATTACTAAAACAGCATTTCTGACCATAGAAGCCAAAAACTAAGCAAATTGAGCTTTTTGAGCCCTGAAATGACTTTTTGTGTCTAATAGTAGAAACACACTCAAAATCTTTATTCTGCATTGAAACAGCTTCAAAATGCTTTCTCTCACTGAGAAACACGTTTTAAAGCATATCTGGGCTTGTTTTGAGTTGGTTTGCTTAGAATTACTAATAGAGCATTTCTGACCATAGAAGCCAAGAACTAAGCAAATTGAGCTTTTTGAGCCCTGAAATGACTTTTTGTGTCTAATAGTAGAAACACACTCAAAATCTTTATTCTGCATTAAAACAGCTTCAAAATGCTTTCTCTCACTGAGAAACACGTTTTAAAGCATATCTGGGCTTGTTTTGAGTTGGTTTGCTTAGAATTACTAATAGAGCATTTCTGACCATAGAAGCCAAGAACTAAGCAAATTGAGCTTTTGAGCCCTGAAATGACTTTTTGTGTCTAATAGTAGAAACACACTCAAAATCTTTATTCTGCATTAAAACAGCTTCAAAATGCTTTCTCTCACTGAGAAACACGTTTTAAAGCATATCTGGGCTTGTTTTTGAGTTGATTTGCTTAGAATTACTAAAACAGCATTTCTGACCATAGAAGCCAAAAAAGTAAGCAAATTGAGCTTTTGAGCCCTGAAATGACTTTTTGTGTCTAATAGTAGAAACACACTGAAAATCTTTATTCTGCATTGAAACTGCTTCAAAATGCTTTCTCTCACTGAGAAACACGTTTTAAAGCATATCTGGGCTTGTTTTGAGTTGGTTTGCTTAGAATTACTAAAACAGCATTTCTGACCATAGAAGCCATAAACTAAGCAAATTGAGCTTTTGAGCCCTGAAATGACTTTTTGTGTCTAATAGTAGAAACACACTCAAAATCTTTATTCTGCATTGAAACAGCTTCAAAATGTTTTCTCTCACTGAGAAACACGTTTTAAAGCATATCTGGGCTTTGTTTTTGAGTTGGTTTGCTTAGAATTACTAAAACAGCATTTCTGACCATAGAAGCCAAAAACTAAGCAAATTGAGCTTTTGAGCCCTGAAATGACTTTTTGTGTCTAATAGTAGAAACACACTGAAAATCTTTATTCTGCATTGAAACTGCTTCAAAATGCTTTCTCTCACTGAGAAACACGTTTTAAAGCATATCTGGGCTTGTTTTGAGTTGGTTTGCTTAGAATTACTAAAACAGCATTTCTGACCATAGAAGCCAAAAACTAAGCAAATTGAGCTTTTTGAGCCCTGAAATGACTTTTTGTGTCTAATAGTAGAAACACACTGAAAATCTTTATTCTGCATTGAAACAGCTTCAAAATGCTTTCTCTCACTGAGAAACACGTTTTTAAAGCATATCTGGGCTTGTTTTTGAGTTGGTTTGCTTAGAATTACTAATAGAGCATTTCTGACTATAGAAGCCAAGAACTAAGCAAATTGAGCTTTTTGAGCCCTGAAATGACTTTTTGTGTCTAATAGTAGAAACACACTCAAAATCTTTATTCTGCATTAAAACAGCTTCAAAATGCTTTCTCTCACTGAGAAACACGTTTTAAAGCATATCTGGGCTTGTTTTGAGTTGGTTTGCTTAGAATTACTAATAGAGCATTTCTGACCATAGAAGCCAAGAACTAAGCAAATTGAGCTTTTGAGCCCTGAAATGACTTTTTGTGTCTAATAGTAGAAACACACTCAAAATCTTTATTCTGCATTAAAACAGCTTCAAAATGCTTTCTCTCACTGAGAAACACGTTTTAAAGCATATCTGGGCTTGTTTTGAGTTGGTTTGCTTAGAATTACTAATGGAGCATTTCTGACCATAGAAGCCAAGAACTAAGCAAATTGAGCTTTTTGAGCTTTGAAATGACTTTTTGTGTCTAATAGTAGAAACACACTCAAAATCTTTATTCTGCATTGAAACTGCTTCAAAATGCTTTCTCTCACTGAGAAACACGTTTTAAAGCATATCTGGGCTTGTTTTGAGTTGGTTTGCTTAGAATTACTAAAACAGCATTTCTGACCATAGAAACCAAAAACTAAGCAAATTGAGCTTTTTGAGCCCTGAAATGACTTTTTGTGTCTAATAGTAGAAACACACTGAAAATCTTTATTCTGCATTGAAACAGCTTCAAAATGCTTTCTCTCACTGAGAAACACGTTTTAAAGCATATCTGGGCTTAGTTTTTAGTTGGTTTGCTTACAATTACTAAAACAGCATTTCTGACCATAGAAGCCAAAAACTAAGCAAATTGAGCTTTTGAGCCCTGAAATGACTTTTTGTGTCTAATAGTAGAAACACACTGAAAATCTTTATTCTGCATTAAAACAGCTTCAAAATGCTTTCTCTCACTGAGAAACACGTTTTAAAGCATATCTGGGCTTGTTTTGAGTTGGTTTGCTTAGAATTACTAATAGAGCATTTCTGACCATAGAAGCCAAGAACTAAGCAAATTGAGCTTTTTGAGCCCTGAAATGACTTTTTGTGTCTAATAGTAGAAACACACTCAAAATCTTTATTCTGCATTGAAACAGCTTCAAAATGCTTTCTCTCACTGAGAAACACGTTTTAAAGCATATCTGGGCTTGTTTTGAGTTGGTTTGCTTAGAATTACTAAAACAGCATTTCTGACCATAGAAGCCAAAAACTAAGCAAATTGAGCTTTTGAGCCCTGAAATGACTTTTTGAGTCTAATAGTAGAAACACACTCAAAATCTTTATTCTGCATTAAAACAGCTTCAAAATGCTTTCTCTCACTGAGAAACACGTTTTAAAGCATATCTGGGCTTGTTTTGAGTTGGTTTGCTTAGAATTACTAAAACAGCATTTCTGACCATAGAAGCCAAAAACTAAGCAAATTGAGCTTTTTGAGCCCTTGAAATGACTTTCTGTGTCTAATAGTAGAAACACACTGAAAATCTTTATTCTGCATTGAAACAGCTTCAAAATGCTTTCTCTCACTGAGAAACACGTTTTAAAGCATATCTGGGCTTTGTTTTTAGTTGGTTTGCTTAGAATTACTAAAACAGCATTTCTGACCATAGAAGCCAAAAACTAAGCAAATTGAGCTTTTTGAGCCCTGAAATGACTTTTTTGTGTCTAATAGTAGAAACACACTCAAAATCTTTATTCTGCATTGAAACAGCTTCAAAATGCTTTCTCTCACTGAGAAACACGTTTTAAAGCATATCTGGGCTTGTTTTGAGTTGGTTTGCTTAGAATTACTAAAACAGCATTTCTGACCATAGAAGCCAAAAACTAAGCAAATTGAGCTTTTTGAGCCATGAAATGACTTTCTGTGTCTAATAGTAGAAACACACTGAAAATCTTTATTCTGCATTGAAACTGCTTCAAAATGCTTTCTCTCACTGAGAAACACGTTTTAAAGCATATCTGGGCTTGTTTTGAGTTGGTTTGCTTAGAATTACTAAAACAGCATTTCTGACCATAGAAGCCAAAAACTAAGCAAATTGAGCTTTTTGAGCCCTGAAATGACTTTTTGTGTCTAATAGTAGAAACACACTGAAAATCTTTATTCTGCATTGAAACTGCTTCAAAATGCTTTCACTCACTGAGAAACACGTTTTAAAGCATATCTGGGCTTGTTTTGAGTTGGTTTGCTTAGAATTACTAATAGAGCATTTCTGACCATAGAAGCCAAAAACTAAGCAAATTGAGCTTTTTGAGCCCTGAAATGACTTTTTGTGTCTAATAGTAGAAACACACTCAAAATCTTTATTCTGCATTGAAACAGCTTCAAAATGCTTTCTCTCACTGAGAAACACGTTTTAAAGCATATCTGGGCTTGTTTTGAGTTGGTTTGCTTAGAATTACTAATAGAGCATTTCTGACCATAGAAGCCAAGAACTAAGCAAATTGAGCTTTTGAGCCCTGAAATGACTTTTTGTGTCTAATAGTAGAAACACACTCAAAATCTTTATTCTGCATTAAAACAGCTTCAAAATGCTTTCTCTCACTGAGAAACACGTTTTAAAGCATATCTGGGCTTGTTTTGAGTTGGTTTGCTTAGAATTACTAATAGAGCATTTCTGACCATAGAAGCCAAGAACTAAGCAAATTGAGCTTTTGAGCCCTGAAATGACTTTTTGTGTCTAATAGTAGAAACACACTCAAAATCTTTATTCTGCATTAAAACAGCTTCAAAATGCTTTCTCTCACTGAGAAACACGTTTTAAAGAATATCTGGGCTTGTTTTGAGTTGATTTGCTTAGAATTACTAAAACAGCATTTCTGACCATAGAAGCCAAAAAGTAAGCAAATTGAGCTTTTTGAGCCCTTGAAATGACTTTCTGTGCCTAATAGTGGAAACACACTGAAAATCTTTATTCTGCATTGAAACAGCTTCAAAATGCTTTCTCTCACTGAGAAACACGTTTTAAAGCATATCTGGGCTTTGTTTTGAGTTGGTTTGCTTAGAATTACTAAAACAGCATTTCTGACCATAGAAGCCATAAACTAAGCAAATTGAGCTTTTTGAGCCCTGAAATGACTTTTTGTGTCTAATAGTAGAAACACACTCAAAATCTTTATTCTGCATTGAAACAGCTTCAAAATGCTTTCTCTCACTGAGAAACACGTTTTAAAGCATATCTGGGCTTTGTTTTTAGTTGGTTTACTTACAATTACTAAAACAGCATTTCTGACCATAGAAGCCAAAAACTAAGCAAATTGAGCTTTTTGAGCCATGAAATGACTTTTTGTGTCTAATAGTAGAAACACACTGAAAATCTTTATTCTGCATTGAAACTGCTTCAAAATGCTTTCTCTCACTGAGAAACACGTTTTAAAGCATATCTGGGCTTGTTTTGAGTTGGTTTGCTTAATATTACTAAAACAGCATTTCTGACCATAGAAGCCATAAACTAAGCAAATTGAGCTTTTTGAGCCCTGAAATGACTTTTTGTGTCTAATAGTAGAAACACACTGAAAATCTTTATTCTGCATTGAAACAGCTTCAAAATGCTTTCTCTCACTGAGAAACACGTTTTAAAGCATATCTGGGCTTGTTTTGAGTTGGTTTGCTTAGAATTACTAATAGAGCATTTCTGACCATAGAAGCCAAGAACTAAGCAAATTGAGCTTTTTGAGCCCTGAAATGACTTTTTGTGTCTAATAGTAGAAACACACTCAAAATCTTTATTCTGCATTAAAACAGCTTAAAATGCTTTCTCTCACTAAGAAACACGTTTTAAAGCATATCTTGGGCTTGTTTTGAGTTGGTTTGCTTAGAATTACTAATAGAGCATTTCTGACCATAGAAGCCAAGAACTAAGCAAATTGAGCTTTTGAGCCCTGAAATGACTTTTTGTGTCTAATAGTAGAAACACACTCAAAATCTTTATTCTGCATTAAAACAGCTTCAAAATGCTTTCTCTCACTGAGAAACACGTTTTAAAGCATATCTGGGCTTGTTTTGAGTTGGTTTGCTTAGAATTACTAATGGAGCATTTCTGACCATAGAAGCCAAGAACTAAGCAAATTGAGCTTTTGAGCCCTGAAATGACTTTTTGTGTCTAATAGTAGAAACACACTCAAAATCTTTATTCTGCATTGAAACTGCTTCAAAATGCTTTCTCTCACTGAGAAACACGTTTTAAAGCACATCTGGGCTTGTTTTGAGTTGATTTGCTTAGAATTACTAAAACAGCATTTCTGACCCTAGAAGCCAAAAACTAAGCAAATTGAGCTTTTTGAGCCCTGAAATGACTGTTTGTGTCTAATAGTAGAAACACACTGAAAATCTTTATTCTGCATTGAAACAGCTTCAAAATGCTTTCTCTCACTGAGAAACACGTTTTTAAAGCATATCTGGGCTTAGTTTTTCGTTGGTTTGCTTAGAATTACTAAAACAGCATTTCTGACCATAGAACCCAAAAACTAAGCAAATTGAGCTTTTTGAGCTCTGAAATGACTTTTTGTGTCTAATAGTAGAAACACACTGAAAATCTTTTTTCTGCATTGAAACAGCTTCAAAATGCTTTCTCTCACTGAGAAACACGTTTTAAAGCATATCTGGGCTTGTTTTGAGTTGGTTTGCTTAGAATTACTAATAGAGCATTTCTGACCATAGAAGCCAAGAACTAAGCAAATTGAGCTTTTGAGCCCTGAAATGACTTTTTGTGTCTAATAGTAGAAACACACTCAAAATCTTTATTCTGCATTAAAACAGCTTCAAAATGCTTTCTCTCACTGAGAAACACGTTTTAAAGCATATCTGGGCTTGTTTTTGAGTTGGTTTGCTTAGAATTACTAAAACAGCATTTCTGACCATAGAAGCCAAAAACTAAGCAAATTGAGCTTTTGAGCCCTGAAATGACTTTTTGTGTCTAATAGTAGAAACACACTGAAAATCTTTATTCTGCATTGAAACAGCTTCAAAATGCTTTCTCTCACTGAGAAACACGTTTTAAAGCATATCTGGGCTTAGTTTTTAGTTGGTTTGCTTAGAATTACTAAAACAGCATTTCTGACCATAGAAGCCAAAAACTAAGCAAATTGAGCTTTTGAGCCCTGAAATGACTTTTTGTGTCTAATAGTAGAAACACACTCAAAATCTTTATTCTGCATTGAAACTGCTTCAAAATGCTTTCTCTCACTGAGAAACACGTTTTAAAGCATATCTGGGCTTGTTTTGAGTTGGTTTGCTTAGAATTACTAAAACAGCATTTCTGACCATAGAAGCCAAAAACTAAGCAAATTGAGCTTTTGAGCCCTGAAATGACTTTTTGTGTCTAATAGTAGAAACACACTGAAAATCTTTATTCTGCATTGAAACTGCTTCAAAATGCTTTCTCTCACTGAGAAACACGTTTTAAAGCATATCTGGGCTTGTTTTGAGTTGGTTTGCTTAGAATTACTAAAACAGCATTTCTGACCATAGAAGCCAAAAACTAAGCAAATCGAGCTTTTTGAGCCCTGAAATGACTTTTTGTGTCTAATAGTAGAAACACACTGAAAATCTTTATTCTGCATTGAAACAGCTTCAAAATGCTTTCTCTCACTGAGAAACACGTTTTAAAGCATATCTGGGCTTGTTTTTAGTTGGTTTGCTTAGAATTACTAAAACAGCATTTCTGACCATAGAAGCCAAAAACTAAGCAAATTGAGCTTTTTGAGCCCTGAAATGACTTTTTGTGTCTAATAGTAGAAACACACTCAAAATCTTTATTCTGCATTGAAACTGCTTCAAAATGCTTTCTCTCACTGAGAAACACGTTTTAAAGCATATCTGGGCTTGTTTTGAGTTGGTTTGCTTAGAATTACTAATAGAGCATTTCTGACCATAGAAGCCAAAAACTAAGCAAATTGAGCTTTTTGAGCCCTGAAATGACTTTTTGTGTCTAATAGTAGAAACACACTGAAAATCTTTATTCTGCATTGAAACTGCTTCAAAATGCTTTCTCTCACTGAGAAACACGTTTTAAAGCATATCTGGGCTTGTTTTGAGTTGGTTTGCTTAGAATTACTAAAACAGCATTTCTGACCATAGAAGCCAAAAACTAAGCAAATTGAGCTTTTTGAGCCCTGAAATGACTTTTTGTGTCTAATAGTAGAAACACACTGAAAATCTTTATTCTGCATTGAAACAGCTTCAAAATGCTTTCTCTCACTGAGAAACACGTTTTAAAGCATATCTGGGCTTGTTTTTAGTTGGTTTGCTTAGAATTACTAAAACAGCATTTCTGACCATAGAAGCCAAAAACTAAGCAAATTGAGCTTTTTGAGCCCTGAAATGACTTTTTGTGTCTAATAGTAGAAACACACTGAAAATCTTTATTCTGCATTGAAACTGCTTCAAAATGCTTTCTCTCACTGAGAAACACGTTTTAAAGCATATCTGGGCTTGTTTTGAGTTGGTTTGCTTAGAATTACTAATAGAGCATTTCTGACCATAGAAGCCAAAAACTAAGCAAATTGAGCTTTTTGAGCCCTGAAATGACTTTTTGTGTCTAATAGTAGAAACACACTGAAAATCTTTATTCTGCATTGAAACTGCTTCAAAATGCTTTCTCTCACTGAGAAACACGTTTTAAAGCATATCTGGGCTTGTTTTGAGTTTGTTTGCTTAGAATTACTAATAGAGCATTTCTGACCATAGAAGCCAAGAACTAAGCAAATTGAGCTTTTTGAGCCCTGAAATGACTTTTTGTGTCTAATAGTAGAAACACACTCAAAATCTTTATTCTGCATTAAAACAGCTTCAAAATGCTTTCTCTCACTGAGAAACACGTTTTAAAGCATATCTGGGCTTGTTTTTAGTTGGTTTGCTTAGAATTACTAAAACAGCTTCTGCATTGAAACTGCTTCAAAATGCTTTCTCTCACTGAGAAACACGTTTTAAAGCATATCTGGGCTTGTTTTGAGTTGGTTTGCTTAGAATTACTAAAACAGCATTTCTGACCATAGAAGCCAAAAACTAAGCAAATCGAGCTTTTTGAGCCCTGAAATGACTTTTTGTGTCTAATAGTAGAAACACACTGAAAATCTTTATTCTGCATTGAAACTGCTTCAAAATGCTTTCTCTCACTGAGAATCACGTTTTAAAGCATATCTGGGCTTGTTTTGAGTTGGTTTGCTTAGAATTACTAATAGAGCATTTCTGACCATAGAAGCCAAGAACTAAGCAAATTGAGCTTTTTGAGCCCTGAAATGACTTTTTGTGTCTAATAGTAGAAACACACTCAAAATCTTTATTCTGCATTAAAACAGCTTCAAAATGCTTTCTCTCACTGAGAAACACGTTTTAAAGCATATCTGGGCTTGTTTTTAGTTGGTTTGCTTAGAATTACTAAAACAGCTTCTGCATTGAAACTGCTTCAAAATGCTTTCTCTCACTGGGAAACACGTTTTAAAGCATATCTGTGCTTGTTTTGAGTTGGTTTGCTTAGAATTACTAATAGAGCATTTCTGACCATAGAAGCCAAAAACTAAGCAAATTGAGCTTTTTGAGCCCTGAAATGACTTTTTGTGTCTAATAGTAGAAACACACTCAAAATCTTTATTCTGCATTGAAACTGCTTCAAAATGCTTTCTCTCACTGAGAAACACGTTTTAAAGCATATCTGGGCTTGTTTTGAGTTTGTTTGCTTATAATTACTAAAACAGCATTTCTGACCATAGAAGCCAAAAACTAAGCAAATTGAGCTTTTTGAGCCCTGAAATGACTTTTTGTGTCTAATAGTAGAAACACACTCAAAATCTTTATTTTGCATTGAAACTGCTTCAAAATGCTTTCTCTCACTGAGAAACACGTTTTAAAGCATATCTGGGCTTGTTTTGAGTTGGTTTGCTTAGAATTACTAATAGAGCATTTCTGACCATAGAAGCCAAGAACTAAGCAAATTGAGCTTTTGGAGCCCTGAAATGACTTTTTGTGTCTAATAGTAGAAACACACTCAAAATCTTTATTCTGCATTAAAACAGCTTCAAAATGCTTTCTCTCACTGAGAAACACGTTTTAAAGCATATCTGGGCTTGTTTTTAGTTGGTTTGCTTAGAATTACTAAAACAGCTTCTGCATTGAAACTGCTTTTTCAAAATGCTTTCTCTCACTGAGAAACACGTTTTAAATTATATCTGGGCTTTGTTTTGAGTTGGTTTGTTTAAAATTACTAAAACAGCATTTCTGACCATAGAAGCCAAAAACTAAGCAAATTGAGCTTTTGAGCCCTGAAATGACTTTTTGTGTCTAATAGTAGAAACACACTCAAAATTTTTATTCTGCATTGAAACAGCTTCAAAATGCTTTCTCTCACTGAGAAACACGTTTTAAAGCATATCTGGGCTTGTTTTGAGTTGGTTTGCTTAGAATTACTAATAGAGCATTTCTGACCATAGAAGCCAAAAACTAAGCAAATTGAGCTTTTGAGCCCTGAAATGACTTTTTGTGTCTAATAGTAGAAACACACTCAAAATCTTTATTCTGCA
The DNA here is from genome assembly GCF_018831695.1 of Puntigrus tetrazona. Classification (NCBI taxonomy): domain Eukaryota; kingdom Metazoa; phylum Chordata; class Actinopteri; order Cypriniformes; family Cyprinidae; genus Puntigrus; species Puntigrus tetrazona. The sequence goes on along the minus strand of NW_025048090.1, from coordinate 90,458 downwards.
TTGAAACAGCTTCAAAATGCTTTCTCACTGAGAAACACGTTTTAAAGCATATCTGGGCTTGTTTTGAGTTGGTTTGCTTAGAATTACTAATAGAGCATTTCTGACCATAGAAGCCAAGAACTAAGCAAATTGAGCTTTTTGAGCCCTGAAATGACTTTTTGTGTCTAATAGTAGAAACACACTCAAAATCTTTATTCTGCATTAAAACAGCTTCAAAATGCTTTCTCTCACTGAGAAACACGTTTTAAAGCATATCTGGGCTTGTTTTGAGTTGGTTTGCTTAGAATTACTAAAACAGCATTTCTGACCATAGAAGCCAAAAACTAAGCAAATTGAGCTTTTTGAGCCCTTGAAATGACTTTCTGTGTCTAATAGTAGAAACACACTGAAAATCTTTATTCTGCATTGAAACAGCTTCAAAATGCTTTCTCTCACTGAGAAACACGTTTTAAAGCATATCTGGGCTTGTTTTGAGTTGGTTTGCTTAGAATTACTAAAACAGCATTTCTGACCATAGAAGCCATAAACTAAGCAAATTGAGCTTTTTGAGCCCTGAAATGACTTTTTGTGTCTAATAGTAGAAACACACTCAAAATCTTTATTCTGCATTGAAACAGCTTCAAAATGCTTTCTCTCACTGAGAAACACGTTTTAAAGCATATCTGGGGCTTTTGTTTTTAGTTGGTTTACTTACAATTACTAAAACAGCATTTCTGACCATAGAAGCCATAAACTAAGCAATTGAGCTTTTGAGCCCTGAAATGACTTTTTGTGTCTAATAGTAGAAACACACTGAAAATCTTTATTCTGCATTGAAACAGCTTCAAAATGCTTTCTCTCACTGAGAAACACGTTTTAAAGCATATCTGGGCTTGTTTTGAGTTGGTTTGCTTAGAATTACTAAAACAGCATTTCTGACCATAGAAGCCAAAAACTAAGCAAATTGAGCTTTTGAGCCCTGAAATGACTTTTTGAGTCTAATAGTAGAAACACACTCAAAATCTTTATTCTGCATTGAAACTGCTTCAAAATGCTTTCTCTCACTGAGAAACACGTTTTAAAGCATATCTGGGCTTGTTTTGAGTTGGTTTGCTTAGAATTACTAAAACAGCATTTCTGACCATAGAAGCCAAAAACTAAGCAAATTGAGCTTTTGAGCCCTGAAATGACTTTTTGAGTCTAATAGTAGAAACACACTGAAAATCTTTATTCTGCATTGAAACTGCTTCAAAATGCTTTCTCTCACTGAGAAACACGTTTTAAAGCATATCTGGGCTTGTTTTGAGTTGGTTTGCTTAGAATTACTAATAGAGCATTTCTGACCATAGAAGCCAAAAACTAAGCAAATTGAGCTTTTGAGCCCTGAAAATGACTTTTGTGTCTAATAGTAGAAACACACTCAAAATCTTTATTCTGCATTGAAACAGCTTCAAAATGCTTTCTCTCACTGAGAAACACGTTTTAAAGCATATCTGGGCTTGTTTTGAGTTGGTTTGCTTAGAATTACTAATGGAGCATTTCTGACCATAGAAGCCAAAAACTAAGCAAATTGAGCTTTTTGAGCCCTGAAATGACTTTTTGTGTCTAATAGTAGAAACACACTCAAAATCTTTATTCTGCATTGAAACAGCTTCAAAATGCTTTCTCTCACTGAGAAACACGTTTTAAAGCATATCTGGGCTTGTTTTGAGTTGGTTTGCTTAGAATTACTAATAGAGCATTTCTGACCATAGAAGCCAAGAACTAAGCAAATTGAGCTTTTGAGCCCTGAAATGACTTTTTGTGTCTAATAGTAGAAACACACTCAAAATCTTTATTCTGCATTAAAACAGCTTCAAAATGCTTTCTCTCACTGAGAAACACGTTTTAAAGCATATCTGGGCTTGTTTTTAGTTGGTTTGCTTAGAATTACTAAAACAGCTTCTGCATTGAAACTGCTTCAAAATGCTTTCTCTCACTGAGAAACACGTTTTAAAGCATATCTGGGCTTGTTTTGAGTTGGTTTGCTTAGAATTACTAAAACAGCATTTCTGACCATAGAAGCCAAAAACTAAGCAAATTGAGCTTTTGAGCCCTGAAATGACTTTTTGTGTCTAATAGTAGAAACACACTGAAAATCTTTATTCTGCATTGAAACTGCTTCAAAATGCTTTCTCTCACTGAGAAACACGTTTTAAAGCATATCTGGGCTTGTTTTGAGTTGGTTTGCTTAGAATTACTAAAAGAGCATTTCTGACCATAGAAGCCAAAAACTAAGCAAATTGAGCTTTTTGAGCCCTGAAATGACTTTCTGTGTCTAATAGTAGAAACACACTGAAAATCTTTATTCTGCATTGAAACTGCTTCAAAATGCTTTCTCTCACTGAGAAACACGTTTTAAAGCATATCTGGGCTTGTTTTGAGTTGGTTTGCTTAGAATTACTAATAGAGCATTTCTGACCATAGAAGCCAAAAACTAAGCAAATTGAGCTTTTGAGCCCTGAAATGACTTTTTGTGTCTAATAGTAGAAACACACTGAAAATCTTTATTCTGCATTGAAACTGCTTCAAAATGCTTTCTCTCACTGAGAAACACGTTTTAAAGCATATCTGGGCTTGTTTTGAGTTGGTTTGCTTAGAATTACTAATAGAGCATTTCTGACCATAGAAGCCAAGAACTAAGCAAATTGAGCTTTTGGAGCCCTGAAATGACTTTTTGTGTCTAATAGTAGAAACACACTCAAAATCTTTATTCTGCATTAAAACAGCTTCAAAATGCTTTCTCTCACTGAGAAACACGTTTTAAAGCATATCTGGAGCTTGTTTTTAGTTGGTTTGCTTAGAATTACTAAAACAGCTTCTGCATTGAAACTGCTTCAAAATGCTTTCTCTCACTGAGAAACACGTTTTAAAGCATATCTGGGCTTGTTTTGAGTTGGTTTGCTTAGAATTACTAATAGAGCATTTCTGACCATAGAAGCCAAAAACTAAGCAAATTGAGCTTTTGAGCCCTGAAATGACTTTTTGTGTCTAATAGTAGAAACACACTCAAAATCTTTATTCTGCATTGAAACTGCTTCAAAATGCTTTCTCTCACTGAGAAACACGTTTTAAAGCATATCTGGGCTTGTTTTGAGTTGGTTTGCTTAGAATTACTAAAACAGCATTTCTGACCATAGAAGCCAAAAACTAAGCAAATTGAGCTTTTTGAGCACTGAAATGACTTTTTGTGTCTAATAGTAGAAACACACTCAAAATCTTTCTGCATTGAAACAGCTTCAAAATGCTTTCTCTCACTGAGAAACACGTTTTAAAGCATATCTGGGCTTGTTTTGAGTTGGTTTGCTTAGAATTACTAATAGAGCATTTCTGACCATAGAAGCCAAAAACTAAGCAAATTGAGCTTTTTGAGCCCTGAAATGACTTTTTGTGTCTAATAGTAGAAACACACTGAAAATCTTTATTCTGCATTGAAACTGCTTCAAAATGCTTTCTCTCACTGAGAAACACGTTTTAAAGCATATCTGGGCTTGTTTTGAGTTGGTTTGCTTAGAATTACTAATAGAGCATTTCTGACCATAGAAGCCAAGAACTAAGCAAATTGAGCTTTTTGAGCCCTGAAATGACTTTTTGTGTCTAATAGTAGAAACACACTCAAAATCTTTATTCTGCATTAAAACAGCTTCAAAATGCTTTCTCTCACTGAGAAACACGTTTTAAAGCATATCTGGGCTTGTTTTGAGTTGGTTTGCTTAGAATTACTAAAACAGCATTTCTGACCATAGAAGCCAAAAACTAAGCAAATTGAGCTTTTTGAGCCCTGAAATGACTTTTTGTGTCTAATAGTAGAAACACACTGAAAATCTTTATTCTGCATTGAAACAGCTTCAAAATGCTTTCTCTCACTGAGAAACACGTTTTAAAGCATATCTGGGCTTGTTTTGAGTTGGTTTGCTTAGAATTACTAAAACAGCATTTCTGACCATAGAAGCCAAAAACTAAGCAAATTGAGCTTTTTGAGCCCTGAAATGACTTTTTGTGTCTAATAGTAGAAACACACTCAAAATCTTTATTCTGCATTGAAACAGCTTCAAAATGCTTTCTCTCACTGAGAAACACGTTTTAAAGCATATCTGGGCTTGTTTTGAGTTGGTTTGCTTAGAATTACTAAAACAGCATTTCTGACCATAGAAGCCAAAAACTAAGCAAATTGAGCTTTTGAGCCCTGAAATGACTTTTTGTGTCTAATAGTAGAAACACCTCAAAATCTTTATTCTGCATTGAAACAGCTTCAAAATGCTTTCTCTCACTGAGAAACACGTTTTAAAGCATATCTGGGCTTGTTTTGAGTTGGTTTGCTTAGAATTACTAAAAACAGCATTTCTGACCATAGAAGCCAAAAACTAAGCAAATTGAGCTTTTGAGCCCTGAAATGACTTTTTGTGTCTAATAGTAGAAACACACTCAAAATCTTTATTCTGCATTGAAACTGCTTCAAAATGCTTTCTCTCACTGAGAAACACGTTTTAAAGCATATCTGGGCTTGTTTTGAGTTGGTTTGCTTAGAATTACTAATAGAGCATTTCTGACCATAGAAGCCAAAAACTAAGCAAATTGAGCTTTTTGAGCCCTGAAATGACTTTTTGTGTCTAATAGTAGAAACACACTCAAAATCTTTATTCTGCATTGAAACTGCTTCAAAATGCTTTCTCTCACTGAGAAACACGTTTTAAAGCATATCTGGGCTTGTTTTGAGTTGGTTTGCTTAGAATTACTAATAGAGCATTTCTGACCATAGAAGCCAAAAACTAAGCAAATTGAGCTTTTTGAGCCCTGAAATGACTTTTTGTGTCTAATAGTAGAAACACACTCAAAATCTTTATTCTGCATTGAAACAGCTTCAAAATGCTTTCTCTCACTGAGAAACACGTTTTAAAGCATATCTGGGCTTGTTTTGAGTTGGTTTGCTTAGAATTACTAAAAGAGCATTTCTGACCATAGAAGCCAAAAACTAAGCAAATTGAGCTTTTTGAGCCCTGAAATGACTTTTTGTGTCTAATAGTAGAAACACACTCAAAATCTTTATTCTGCATTGAAACAGCTTCAAAATGCTTTCTCTCACTGAGAAACACGTTTTAAAGCATATCTGGGCTTGTTTTGAGTTGGTTTGCTTAGAATTACTAATAGAGCATTTCTGACCATAGAAGCCAAAAACTAAGCAAATTGAGCTTTTGAGCCCTGAAATGACTTTTTGTGTCTAATAGTAGAAACACACTCAAAATCTTTATTCTGCATTAAAACAGCTTCAAAATGCTTTCTCTCACTGAGAAACACGTTTTAAAGCATATCTGGGCTTGTTTTTAGTTGGTTTGCTTAGAATTATATCTGGAAACTGCTTTGCTTTTTTGAGTTGGTTTGAGTTGGTTTGCTTAGAATTACTAAAACAGCATTTCTGACCATAGAAGCCAAAAACTAAGCAAATTGAGCTTTTGAGCCCTGAAATGACTTTTTGTGTCTAATAGTAGAAACACACTGAAAATCTTTATTCTGCATTGAAACAGCTTCAAAATGCTTTCTCTCACTGAGAAACACGTTTTAAAGCATATCTGGGCTTGTTTTGAGTTGGTTTGCTTAGAATTACTAAAACAGCATTTCTGACCATAGAAGCCAAAAACTAAGCAAATTGAGCTTTTGAGCCCTGAAATGACTTTTTGTGTCTAATAGTAGAAACACACTCAAAATCTTTATTCTGCATTGAAACTGCTTCAAAATGCTTTCTCTCACTGAGAAACACGTTTTAAAGCATATCTGGGCTTGTTTTGAGTTGGTTTGCTTAGAATTACTAATAGAGCATTTCTGACCATAGAAGCCAAAAACTAAGCAAATTGAGCTTTTTGAGCCCTGAAATGACTTTTTGTGTCTAATAGTAGAAACACACTGAAAATCTTTATTCTGCATTGAAACTGCTTCAAAATGCTTTCTCTCACTGAGAAACACGTTTTAAAGCATATCTGGGCTTGTTTTGAGTTGGTTTGCTTAGAATTACTAATAGAGCATTTCTGACCATAGAAGCCAAGAACTAAGCAAATTGAGCTTTTGGAGCCCTGAAATGACTTTTTGTGTCTAATAGTAGAAACACACTCAAAATCTTTATTCTGCATTAAAACAGCTTCAAAATGCTTTCTCTCACTGAGAAACACGTTTTAAAGCATATCTGGGCTTGTTTTTAGTTGGTTTGCTTAGAATTACTAAAACAGCTTCTGCATTGAAACTGCTTCAAAATGCTTTCTCTCACTGGGAAACACGTTTTAAAGCATATCTGTGCTTGTTTTGAGTTGGTTTGCTTAGAATTACTAATAGAGCATTTCTGACCATAGAAGCCAAAAACTAAGCAAATTGAGCTTTTTGAGCCCTGAAATGACTTTTTGTGTCTAATAGTAGAAACACACTCAAAATCTTTATTCTGCATTGAAACTGCTTCAAAATGCTTTCTCTCACTGAGAAACACGTTTTAAAGCATATCTGGGCTTGTTTTGAGTTTGTTTGCTTATAATTACTAAAACAGCATTTCTGACCATAGAAGCCAAAAACTAAGCAAATTGAGCTTTTTGAGCCCTGAAATGACTTTTTGTGTCTAATAGTAGAAACACACTCAAAATCTTTATTTTGCATTGAAACTGCTTCAAAATGCTTTCTCTCACTGAGAAACACGTTTTAAAGCATATCTGGGCTTGTTTTGAGTTGGTTTGCTTAGAATTACTAATAGAGCATTTCTGACCATAGAAGCCAAGAACTAAGCAAATTGAGCTTTTTGAGCCCTGAAATGACTTTTTGTGTCTAATAGTAGAAACACACTCAAAATCTTTATTCTGCATTAAAACAGCTTCAAAATGCTTTCTCTCACTGAGAAACACGTTTTAAAGCATATCTGGGCTTGTTTTTAGTTGGTTTGCTTAGAATTACTAAAACAGCTTCTGCATTGAAACTGCTTCAAAATGCTTTCTCTCACTGAGAAACACGTTTTAAATTATATCTGGGCTTTGTTTTTAGTTGGTTTGTTTAAAATTACTAAAACAGCATTTCTGACCATAGAAGCCAAAAACTAAGCAAATTGAGCTTTTTGTGCCCTGAAATGACTTTTTGTGTCTAATAGTAGAAACACACTCAAAATTTTTATTCTGCCTTGAAACAGCTTCAAAATGCTTTCTCTCACTGAGAAACACGTTTTAAAGCATATCTGGGCTTGTTTTGAGTTGGTTTGCTTAGAATTACTCATAGAGCATTTCTGACCATAGAAGCCAAAAACTAAGCAAAATGAGCTTTTGAGCCCTGAAATGACTTTTTGTGTCTAATAGTAGAAACACACTCAAAATCTTTATTCTGCATTGAAACAGCTTCAAAATGCTTTCTCTCACTGAGAAACACGTATTAAAGCATATCTGGGCTTGTTTTGAGTTGGTTTGCTTAGAATTACTAATAGAGCATTTCTGACCATAGAAGCCAAGAACTAAGCAAATTGAGCTTTTTGAGCCCTGAAATGACTTTTTGTGTCTAATAGTAGAAACACACTCAAAATCTTTATTCTGCATTAAAACAGCTTCAAAATGCTTTCTCTCACTGAGAAACACGTTTTAAAGAATATCTGGGCTTGTTTTGAGTTGATTTGCTTAGAATTACTAAAACAGCATTTCTGACCATAGAAGCCAAAAACTAAGCAAATTGAGCTTTTTGAGCCCTTGAAATGACTTTCTGTGCCTAATAGTGGAAACACACTGAAAATCTTTATTCTGCATTGAAACAGCTTAAAATGCTTTCTCTCACTGAGAAACACGTTTTAAAGCATATCTGGGCTTTGTTTTGAGTTGGTTTGCTTAGAACTACTAAAACAGCATTTCTGACCATAGAAGCCATAAACTAAGCAAATTGAGCTTTTTGAGCCCTGAAATGACTTTTTGTGTCTAATAGTAGAAACACACTCAAAATCTTAATTCTGCATTGAAACAGCTTCAAAATGTTTTCTCTCACTGAGAAACACGTTTTAAAGCATATCTGGGCTTTGTTTTTAGTTGGTTTGCTTACAATTACTAAAACAGCATTTCTAACCATAGAAGCCAAAAACTAAGCAAATTGAGCTTTTGAGCCATGAAATGACTTTCTGTGTCTAATAGTAGAAACACACTGAAAATCTTTATTCTGCATTGAAACTGCTTCAAAATGCTTTCTCTCACTGAGAAACACGTTTTAAAGCATATCTGGGCTTGTTTTGAGTTGGTTTGCTTAATATTACTAAAACAGCATTTCTGACCATAGAAGCCAATAAACTAAGCAAATTGAGCTTTTGAGCCCTGAAATGACTTTTTGTGTCTAATAGTAGAAACACACTGAAAATCTTTATTCTGCATTGAAACTGCTTCAAAATGCTTTCTCTCACTGAGAAACACGTTTTAAAGCATATCTGGGCTTGTTTTGAGTTGGTTTGCTTAATATTACTAAAACAGCATTTCTGACCATAGAAGCCATAAACTAAGCAAATTGAGCTTTTTGAGCCCTGAAATGACTTTTTGTGTCTAATAGTAGAAACACACTGAAAATCTTTATTCTGCATTGAAACTGCTTCAAAATGCTTTCTCTCACTGAGAAACACGTTTTAAAGCATATCTGGGCTTGTTTTTGAGTTAGTTTGCTTAGAATTACTTATAGAGCATTTCTGACCATAGAAGCCAAAAACTAAGCAAATTGAGCTTTTGAGCCCTGAAATGACTTTTTGTGTCTAATAGTAGAAACACACTCAAAATCTTTATTCTGCATTGAAACAGCTTCAAAATGCTTTCTCTCACTGAGAAACACGTTTTAAAGCATATCTGGGCTTGTTTTGAGTTGGTTTGCTTAGAATTACTAATAGAGCATTTCTGACTATAGTTGCCAAGAACTAAGCAAATTGAGCTTTTGAGCCCTGAAATGACTTTTTGTGTCTAATAGTAGAAACACACTCAAAATCTTTATTCTGCATTAAAACAGCTTCAAAATGCTTTCTCTCACTGAGAAACACGTTTTAAAGCATATCTTGGGCTTGTTTTGAGTTGGTTTGCTTAGAATTACTAATAGAGCATTTCTGACCATAGAAGCCAAGAACTAAGCAAATTGAGCTTTTGGAGCCCTGAAATGACTTTTTGTGTCTAATAGTAGAAACACACTCAAAATCTTTATTCTGCATTAAAACAGCTTCAAAATGCTTTCTCTCACTGAGAAACACGTTTTAAAAGAATATCTGGGCTTGTTTTGAGTTGATTTGCTTACAATTACTAAAACAGCATTTCTGACCATAGAAGCCAAAAGTAAGCAAATTGAGCTTTTGAGCCCTTGAAATGACTTTTTGTGTCTAATAGTAGAAACACACTGAAAATCTTTATTCTGCATTGAAACTGCTTCAAAATGCTTTCTCTCACTGAGAAACACGTTTTAAAGCATATCTGGGCTTGTTTTGAGTTGGTTTGCTTAGAATTACTAAAACAGCATTTCTGACCATAGAAGCCATAAACTAAGCAAATTGAGCTTTTGAGCCCTGAAATGACTTTTTGTGTCTAATAGTAGAAACACACTGAAAATCTTTATTCTGCATTGAAACTGCTTCAAAATGCTTTCACTCACTGAGAAACACGTTTTAAAGCATATCTGGGCTTGTTTTGAGTTAGTTTGCTTAGAATTACTTATAGAGCATTTCTGACCATAGAAGCCAAAAACTAAGCAAATTGAGCTTTTTGAGCCCTGAAATGACTTTTTGTGTCTAATAGTAGAAACACACTCAAAATCTTTATTCTGCATTGAAACAGCTTCAAAATGCTTTCTCTCACTGAGAAACACGTTTTAAAGCATATCTGGGCTTGTTTTGAGTTGGTTTGCTTAGAATTACTAATAGAGCATTTCTGACTATAGTTGCCAAGAACTAAGCAAATTGAGCTTTTTGAGCCCTGAAATGACTTTTTGTGTCTAATAGTAGAAACACACTCAAAATCTTTATTCTGCATTAAAACAGCTTCAAAATGCTTTCTCTCACTAAGAAACACGTTTTTAAAGCATATCTGGGCTTGTTTTGAGTTGGTTTGCTTAGAATTACTAATAGAGCATTTCTGACCATAGAAGCCAAGAACTAAGCAAATTGAGCTTTTTGAGCCCTGAAATGACTTTTTGTGTCTAATAGTAGAAACACACTCAAAATCTTTATTCTGCATTAAAACAGCTTCAAAATGCTTTCTCTCACTGAGAAACACGTTTTAAAGCATATCTGGGCTTGTTTTGAGTTGGTTTGCTTAGAATTACTAATGGAGCATTTCTGACCATAGAAGCCAAGAACTAAGCAAATTGAGCTTTTGAGCTTTGAAATGACTTTTTGTGTCTAATAGTAGAAACACACTCAAAATCTTTATTCTGCATTGAAACTCCTTCAAAATGCTTTCTCTCACTGAGAAACACGTTTTAAAGCACATCTGGGCTTGTTTTGAGTTGATTTGCTTAGAATTACTAAAACAGCATTTCTGAACATAGAAACCAAAAACTAAGCAAATTGAGCTTTTTGAGCCCTGAAATGACTTTTTGTGTCTAATAGTAGAAACACACTCAAAATCTTTATTCTGCATTAAAACAGCTTCAAAATGCTTTCTCTCACTGAGAAACACGTTTTAAAGCATATCTGGGCTTGTTTTTAGTTGGTTTGCTTAGAATTACTAAAACAGCTTCTGCATTGAAACTGCTTCAAAATGCTTTCTCTCACTGAGAAACATGTTTTAAAGCATATCTGGGCTTGTTTTTAGTTGGTTTGCTTAGAATTACTAAAACAGCATTTCTGACCATAGAATCCAAAAACTAAGCAAATTGAGCTTTTTGAGCCCTGAAATGACTTTTTGTGTCTAATAGTAGAAACACACTCAAAATCTTTATTCTGCATTAAAACAGCTTCAAAATGCTTTCTCTCACTGAGAAACACGTTTTAAAGCATATCTGGGCTTGTTTTGAGTTGGTTTGCTTAGAATTACTAAAACAGCATTTCTGACCATAGAAGCCAAAAACTAAGCAAATCGAGCTTTTTGAGCCCTGAAATGACTTTTTGTGTCTAATAGTAGAAACACACTGAAAATCTTTATTCTGCATTGAAACTGCTTCAAAATGCTTTCTCTCACTGAGAAACACGTTTTAAAGCATATCTGGGCTTGTTTTGAGTTGGTTTGCTTAGAATTACTAATAGAGCATTTCTGACCATAGAAGCCAAAAACTAAGCAAATTGAGCTTTTTGAGCCCTGAAATGACTTTTTGTGTCTAATAGTAGAAACACACTGAAAATCTTTATTCTGCATTGAAACTGCTTCAAAATGCTTTCTCTCACTGAGAAACACGTTTTAAAGCATATCTGGGCTTGTTTTGAGTTTGTTTGCTTAGAATTACTAATAGAGCATTTCTGACCATAGAAGCCAAAAACTAAGCAAATTGAGCTTTTGAGCCCTGAAATGACTTTTTGTGTCTAATAGTAGAAACACACTCAAAATCTTTATTCTGCATTAAAACAGCTTCAAAATGCTTTCTCTCACTGAGAAACACGTTTTAAAGCATATCTGGGCTTGTTTTTAGTTGGTTTGCTTAGAATTACTAAAACAGCTTCTGCATTGAAACTGCTTCAAAATGCTTTTCTCACTGAGAAACATGTTTTAAAGCATATCTGGGCTTGTTTTGAGTTGGTTTGCTTAGAATTACTAAAACAGCATTTCTGACCATAGAAGCCAAAAACTAAGCAAATCGAGCTTTTTGAGCCCTGAAATGACTTTTTGTGTCTAATAGTAGAAACACACTGAAAATCTTTATTCTGCATTGAAACTGCTTCAAAATGCTTTCTCTCACTGAGAATCACGTTTTAAAGCATATCTGGGCTTGTTTTGAGTTGGTTTGCTTAGAATTACTAATAGAGCATTTCTGACCATAGAAGCCAAGAACTAAGCAAATTGAGCTTTTGAGCCCTGAAATGACTTTTTGTGTCTAATAGTAGAAACACACTCAAAATCTTTATTCTGCATTAAAACAGCTTCAAAATGCTTTCTCTCACTGAGAAACACGTTTTAAAGCATATCTGGGCTTGTTTTTAGTTGGTTTGCTTAGAATTACTAAAACAGCTTCTGCATTGAAACTGCTTCAAAATGCTTTCTCTCACTGGGAAACACGTTTTAAAGCATATCTGTGCTTGTTTTGAGTTGGTTTGCTTAGAATTACTAATAGAGCATTTCTGACCATAGAAGCCAAAAACTAAGCAAATTGAGCTTTTGAGCCCTGAAATGACTTTTTGTGTCTAATAGTAGAAACACACTCAAAATCTTTATTCTGCATTGAAACTGCTTCAAAATGCTTTCTCTCACTGAGAAACACGTTTTAAAGCATATCTGGGCTTGTTTTGAGTTTGTTTGCTTATAATTACTAAAACAGCATTTCTGACCATAGAAGCCAAAAACTAAGCAAATTGAGCTTTTTGAGCCCTGAAATGACTTTTTGTGTCTAATAGTAGAAACACACTCAAAATCTTTATTTTGCATTGAAACTGCTTCAAAATGCTTTCTCTCACTGAGAAACACGTTTTAAAGCATATCTGGGCTTGTTTTGAGTTGGTTTGCTTAGAATTACTAATAGAGCATTTCTGACCATAGAAGCCAAGAACTAAGCAAATTGAGCTTTTGAGCCCTGAAATGACTTTTTGTGTCTAATAGTAGAAACACACTCAAAATCTTTATTCTGCATTAAAACAGCTTCAAAATGCTTTCTCTCACTGAGAAACACGTTTTAAAGCATATCTGGGCTTGTTTTTAGTTGGTTTGCTTAGAATTACTAAAACAGCTTCTGCATTGAAACTGCTTCAAAATGCTTTCTCTCACTGAGAAACACGTTTTAAATTATATCTGGGCTTTGTTTTTAGTTGGTTTGTTTAAAATTACTAAAACAGCATTTCTGACCATAGAAGCCAAAAACTAAGCAAATTGAGCTTTTTGTGCCCTGAAATGACTTTTTGTGTCTAATAGTAGAAACACACTCAAAATTTTTATTCTGCCTTGAAACAGCTTCAAAATGCTTTCTCACTGAGAAACACGTTTTAAAGCATATCTGGGCTTGTTTTGAGTTGGTTTGCTTAGAATTACTCATAGAGCATTTCTGACCATAGAAGCCAAAAACTAAGCAAAATGAGCTTTTTGAGCCCTGAAATGACTTTTTGTGTCTAATAGTAGAAACACACTCAAAATCTTTATTCTGCATTGAAACAGCTTCAAAATGCTTTCTCTCACTGAGAAACACGTATTAAAGCATATCTGGGCTTGTTTTGAGTTGGTTTGCTTAGAATTACTAATAGAGCATTTCTGACCATAGAAGCCAAGAACTAAGCAAATTGAGCTTTTTGAGCCCTGAAATGACTTTTTGTGTCTAATAGTAGAAACACACTCAAAATCTTTATTCTGCATTAAAACAGCTTCAAAAATGCTTTCTCTCACTGAGAAACACGTTTTAAAGAATATCTGGGCTTGTTTTGAGTTGATTTGCTTAGAATTACTAAAACAGCATTTCTGACCATAGAAGCCAAAAACTAAGCAAATTGAGCTTTTTGAGCCCTTGAAATGACTTTTTGTGTCTAATAGTAGAAACACACTGAAAATCTTTATTCTGCATTGAAACAGCTTCAAAATGCTTTCTCTCACTGAGAAACACGTTTTAAAGCATATCTGGGCTTTGTTTTGAGTTGGTTTGCTTAGAACTACTAAAACAGCATTTCTGACCATAGAAGCCATAAACTAAGCAAATTGAGCTTTTGAGTCCTGAAATGACTTTTTGTGTCTAATAGTAGAAACACACTCAAAATCTTTATTCTGCATTGAAACAGCTTCAAAATGTTTTCTCTCACTGAGAAACACGTTTTAAAGCATATCTGGGCTTTTTTAGTTGGTTTGCTTACAATTACTAAAACAGCATTTCTGACCATAGAAGCCAAAAACTAAGCAAATTGAGCTTTTGAGCCCTGAAATGACTTTTTGTGTCTAATAGTAGAAACACACTGAAAATCTTTATTCTGCATTGAAACTGCTTCAAAATGCTTTCTCTCACTGAGAAACACGTTTTAAAGCATATCTGGGCTTGTTTTGAGTTGGTTTGCTTAGAATTACTAAAACAGCATTTCTGACCATAGAAGCCATAAACTAAGCAAATTGAGCTTTTGAGCCCTGAAATGACTTTTTGTGTCTAATAGTAGAAACACACTGAAAATCTTTATTCTGCATTGAAACTGCTTCAAAATGCTTTCTCTCACTGAGAAACACGTTTTAAAGCATATCTGGGCTTGTTTTTGAGTTAGTTTGCTTAGAATTACTTATAGAGCATTTCTGACCATAGAAGCCAAAAACTAAGCAAATTGAGCTTTTTGAGCCCTGAAATGACTTTTTGTGTCTAATAGTAGAAACACACTCAAAATCTTTATTCTGCATTGAAACAGCTTCAAAATGCTTTCTCTCACTGAGAAACACGTTTTAAAGCATATCTGGGCTTGTTTTGAGTTGGTTTGCTTAGAATTACTAATAGAGCATTTCTGACCATAGAAGCCAAGAACTAAGCAAATTGAGCTTTTTGAGCCCTGAAATGACTTTTTGTGTCTAATAGTAGAAACACACTCAAAATCTTTATTCTGCATTAAAACAGCTTCAAAATGCTTTCTCTCACTGAGAAACACGTTTTAAAGCATATCTGGGCTTGTTTTGAGTTGGTTTGCTTAGAATTACTAATAGAGCATTTCTGACCATAGAAGCCAAGAACTAAGCAAATTGAGCTTTTGAGCCCTGAAATGACTTTTTGTGTCTAATAGTAGAAACACACTCAAAATCTTTATTCTGCATTAAAACAGCTTCAAAATGCTTTCTCTCACTGAGAAACACGTTTTAAAGAATATCTGGGCTTGTTTTGAGTTGATTTGCTTAGAATTACTAAAACAGCATTTCTGACCATAGAAGCCAAAAAGTAAGCAAATTGAGCTTTTTGAGCCCTTGAAATGACTTTCTGTGCCTAATAGTGGAAACACACTGAAAATCTTTATTCTGCATTGAAACAGCTTCAAAATGCTTTCTCTCACTGAGAAACACGTTTTAAAGCATATCTGGGCTTTGTTTTGAGTTGGTTTGCTTAGAATTACTAAAACAGCATTTCTGACCATAGAAGCCATAAACTAAGCAAATTGAGCTTTTGAGCCCTGAAATGACTTTCTGTGTCTAATAGTAGAAACACACTCAAAATCTTTATTCTGCATTGAAACAGCTTCAAAATGTTTTCTCTCACTGAGAAACACGTTTTAAAGCATATCTGGGCTTTGTTTTTAGTTGGTTTACTTACAATTACTAAAACAGCATTTCTGACCATAGAAGCCAAAAACTAAGCAAATTGAGCTTTTGAGCCATGAAATGACTTTCTGTGTCTAATAGTAGAAACACACTGAAAATCTTTATTCTGCATTGAAACTGCTTCAAAATGCTTTCTCTCACTGAGAAACACGTTTTAAAGCATATCTGGGCTTGTTTTGAGTTGGTTTGCTTAATATTACTAAAACAGCATTTCTGACCATAGAAGCCATAAACTAAGCAAATTGAGCTTTTTGAGCCCTGAAATGACTTTTTGTGTCTAATAGTAGAAACACACTGAAAATCTTTATTCTGCATTGAAACTGCATTGAAAATGCTTTCAAATGCTTTCTCTCACTGAGAAACACGTTTTAAAGCATATCTGGGCTTGTTTTGAGTTAGTTTGCTTAGAATTACTAATAGAGCATTTCTGACCATAGAAGCCAAAAACTAAGCAAATTGAGCTTTTGAGCCCTGAAATGACTTTTTGTGTCTAATAGTAGAAACACACTCAAAATCTTTATTCTGCATTGAAACAGCTTCAAAATGCTTTCTCTCACTGAGAAACACGTTTTAAAGCATATCTGGGCTTGTTTTGAGTTGGTTTGCTTAGAATTACTAATAGAGCATTTCTGACTATAGTTGCCAAGAACTAAGCAAATTGAGCTTTTGAGCCCTGAAATGACTTTTTGTGTCTAATAGTAGAAACACACTCAAAATCTTTATTCTGCATTAAAACAGCTTCAAAATGCTTTCTCTCACTAAGAAACACGTTTTAAAGCATATCTTGGGCTTGTTTTGAGTTGGTTTGCTTAGAATTACTAATAGAGCATTTCTGACCATAGAAGCCAAGAACTAAGCAAATTGAGCTTTTTGAGCCCTGAAATGACTTTTTGTGTCTAATAGTAGAAACACACTCAAAATCTTTATTCTGCATTAAAACAGCTTCAAAAATGCTTTCTCTCACTGAGAAACACGTTTTAAAGAATATCTGGGCTTGTTTTGAGTTGATTTGCTTACAATTACTAAAACAGCATTTCTGACCATAGAAGCCAAAAAGTAAGCAAATTGAGCTTTTTGAGCCCTTGAAATGACTTTCTGTGCCTAATAGTGGAAACACACTGAAAATCTTTATTCTGCATTGAAACTGCTTCAAAATGCTTTCTCTCACTGAGAAACACGTTTTAAAGCATATCTGGGCTTGTTTTGAGTTGGTTTGCTTAATATTACTAAAACAGCATTTCTGACCATAGAAGCCATAAACTAAGCAAATTGAGCTTTTTGAGCCCTGAAATGACTTTTTGTGTCTAATAGTAGAAACACACTGAAAATCTTTATTCTGCATTGAAACTGCTTCAAAATGCTTTCTCTCACTGAGAAACACGTTTTAAAGCATATCTGGGCTTGTTTTGAGTTAGTTTGCTTAGAATTACTTATAGAGCATTTCTGACCATAGAAGCCAAAAACTAAGCAAATTGAGCTTTTTGAGCCCTGAAATGACTTTTTGTGTCTAATAGTAGAAACACACTCAAAATCTTTATTCTGCATTGAAACAGCTTCAAAATGCTTTCTCTCACTGAGAAACACGTTTTAAAGCATATCTGGGCTTGTTTTGAGTTGGTTTGCTTAGAATTACTAATAGAGCATTTCTGACTATAGTTGCCAAAAACTAAGCAAATTGAGCTTTTGAGCCCTGAAATGACTTTTTGTGTCTAATAGTAGAAACACACTCAAAATCTTTATTCTGCATTAAAACAGCTTCAAAATGCTTTCTCTCACTGAGAAACACGTTTTAAAGCATATCTTGGGCTTGTTTTGAGTTGGTTTGCTTAGAATTACTAATAGAGCATTTCTGACCATAGAAGCCAAGAACTAAGCAAATTGAGCTTTTTGAGCCCTGAAATGACTTTTTGTGTCTAATAGTAGAAACACACTCAAAATCTTTATTCTGCATTAAAACAGCTTCAAAATGCTTTCTCTCACTGAGAAACACGTTTTAAAGCATATCTGGGCTTGTTTTGAGTTGGTTTGCTTAGAATTACTAATGGAGCATTTCTGACCATAGAAGCCAAGAACTAAGCAAATTGAGCTTTTTGAGCTTTGAAATGACTTTTTGTGTCTAATAGTAGAAACACACTCAAAATCTTTATTCTGCATTGAAACTCCTTCAAAATGCTTTCTCTCACTGAGAAACACGTTTTAAAGCACATCTGGGCTTGTTTTGAGTTGATTTGCTTAGAATTACTAAAACAGCATTTCTGAACATAGAAACCAAAAACTAAGCAAATTGAGCTTTTTGAGCCCTGAAATGACTTTTTGTGTCTAATAGTAGAAACACACTGAAAATCTTTATTCTGCATTGAAACAGCTTCAAAATGCTTTCTCTCACTGAGAAACACGTTTTAAAGCATATCTGGGTTTAGTTTTTAGTTGGTTTGCTTACAATTACTAAAACAGCATTTCTGACCATAGAAGCCAAAAACTAAGCAAATTGAGCTTTTTGAGCCCTGAAATGACTTTTTGTGTCTAATAGTAGAAACACACTGAAAATCTTTATTCTGCATTAAAACAGCTTCAAAATGCTTTCTCTCACTGAGAAACACGTTTTAAAGCATATCTGGGCTTGTTTTGAGTTGGTTTGCTTAGAATTACTAAAACAGCATTTCTGACCATAGAAGCCAAAAACTAAGCAAATTGAGCTTTTTGAGCCCTGAAATGACTTTTTGAGTCTAATAGTAGAAACACACTGAAAATCTTTATTCTGCATTGAAACAGCTTCAAAATGCTTTCTCTCACTGAGAAACACGTTTTAAAGCATATCTGGGCTTAGTTTTTAGTTGGTTTGCTTACAATTACTAAAACAGCATTTCTGACCATAGAAGCCAAAAACTAAGCAAATTGAGCTTTTTGAGCCCTGAAATGACTTTTTGTGTCTAATAGTAGAAACACACTCAAAATCTTTATTCTGCATTGAAACTGCTTCAAAATGCTTTCTCTCACTGAGAAACACGTTTTAAAGCATATCTGGGCTTGTTTTGAGTTGGTTTGCTTAGAATTACTAAAACAGCATTTCTGACCATAGAAGCCAAAAACTAAGCAAATTGAGCTTTTTGAGCCCTGAAATGACTTTTTGTGTCTAATAGTAGAAACACACTGAAAATCTTTATTCTGCATTGAAACTGCTTCAAAATGCTTTCTCTCACTGAGAAACACGTTTTAAAGCATATCTGGGCTTGTTTTGAGTTGGTTTGCTTAGAATTACTAAAACAGCATTTCTGACCATAGAAGCCAAAAACTAAGCAAATTGAGCTTTTGAGCCCTGAAATGACTTTTTGTGTCTAATAGTAGAAACACACTGAAAATCTTTATTCTGCATTGAAACAGCTTCAAAATGCTTTCTCTCACTGAGAAACACGTTTTAAAGCATATCTGGGCTTAGTTTTTAGTTGGTTTGCTTACAATTACTAAAACAGCATTTCTGACCATAGAAGCCAAAAACTAAGCAAATTGAGCTTTTTGAGCCCTGAAATGACTTTTTGTGTCTAATAGTAGAAACACACTCAAAATCTTTATTCTGCATTGAAACTGCTTCAAAATGCTTTCTCTCACTGAGAAACACGTTTTAAAGCATATCTGGGCTTGTTTTGAGTTGGTTTGCTTAGAATTACTGAAACAGCATTTCTGACCATAGAAGCCAAAAAACTAAGCAAATTGAGCTTTTTGAGCCCTGAAATGACTTTTTGTGTCTAATAGTAGAAACACACTCAAAATCTTTATTCTGCATTGAAACTGCTTCAAAATGCTTTCTCTCACTGAGAAACACGTTTTAAAGCATATCTGGGCTTTGTTTTTAGTTGGTTTGCTTACAATTACTAAAACAGCATTTCTGACCATAGAAGCCAAGAACTAAGCAAATTGAGCTTTTGAGCCCTGAAATGACTTTTTGTGTCTAATAGTAGAAACACACTGAAAATCTTTATTCTGCATTGAAACTGCTTCAAAATGCTTTCTCTCACTGAGAAACACGTTTTAAAGCATATCTGGGCTTGTTTTGAGTTGGTTTGCTTAGAATTACTAATAGAGCATTTCTGACTATAGTTGCCAAGAACTAAGCAAATTGAGCTTTTGAGCCCTGAAATGACTTTTTGTGTCTAATAGTAGAAACACACTCAAAATCTTTATTCTGCATTAAAACAGCTTCAAAATGCTTTCTCTCACTGAGAAACACGTTTTAAAGCATATCTTGGGCTTGTTTTGAGTTGGTTTGCTTAGAATTACTAATAGAGCATTTCTGACCATAGAAGCCAAGAACTAAGCAAATTGAGCTTTTGAGCCCTGAAATGACTTTTTGTGTCTAATAGTAGAAACACACTCAAAATCTTTATTCTGCATTAAAAACAGCTTCAAAATGCTTTCTCTCACTGAGAAACACGTTTTAAAGCATATCTGGGCTTGTTTTGAGTTGGTTTGCTTAGAATTACTAATGGAGCATTTCTGACCATAGAAGCCAAGAACTAAGCAAATTGAGCTTTTGAGCCCTGAAATGACTTTTTGTGTCTAATAGTAGAAACACACTCAAAATCTTTATTCTGCATTGAAACAGCTTCAAAATGCTTTCTCTAACTGAGAAACACGTTTTAAAGCATATCTGGGCTTGTTTTGAGTTGGTTTGCTTAGAATTACTAATGGAGCATTTCTGACCATAGAAGCCAAGAACTAAGCAAATTGAACTTTTTGAGCCCTGAAATGACTTTTTGTGTCTAATAGTAGAAACACACTGAAAATCTTTATTCTGCATTGAAACTGCTTCAAAATGCTTTCTCTCACTGAGAAACACGTTTTAAAGCATATCTGGGCTTGTTTTGAGTTGGTTTGCTTAGAATTACTAAAACAGCATTTCTGACCATAGAAGCCAAAAACTAAGCAAATTGAGCTTTTTGAGCCCTGAAATGACTTTTTGTGTCTAATAGTAGAAACACACTCAAAATCTTTATTTTGCATTGAAACTGCTTCAAAATGCTTTCTCTCACTGAGAAACACGTTTTAAAGCATATCTGGGCTTGTTTTGAGTTGGTTTGCTTAGAATTACTAAAACAGCATTTCTGACCATAGAAGCCAAGAACTAAGCAAATTGAGCTTTTGAGCCCTGAAATGACTTTTTGTGTCTAATAGTAGAAACACACTCAAAATCTTTATTCTGCATTAAAACAGCTTCAAAATGCTTTCTCTCACTGAGAAACACGTTTTAAAGCATATCTGGGCTTGTTTTTAGTTGGTTTGCTTAGAATTACTAAAACAGCTTCTGCATTGAAACTGCTTCAAAATGCTTTCTCTCACTGAGAAACACGTTTTATTCTTAAAATTATATCTGGGCTTTGTTTTTAGTTGGTTTGTTTAAAATTACTAAAACAGCATTTCTGACCATAGAAGCCAAAAACTAAGCAAATTGAGCTTTTTGAGCCCTGAAATGACTTTTTGTGTCTAATAGTAGAAACACACTCAAAATTTTTATTCTGCATTGAAACAGCTTCAAAATGCTTTCTCACTGAGAAACATGTTTTAAAGCATATCTGGGCTTGTTTTGAGTTGGTTTGCTTAGAATTACTAATAGAGCATTTCTGACCATAGAAGCCAAAAACTAAGCAAATTGAGCTTTTTGAGCCCTGAAATGACTGTTTGTGTCTAATAGTAGAAACACACTCAAAATCTTTATTCTGCATTGAAACTGCTTCAAAATGCTTTCTCTCACTGAGAAACACGTTTTAAAGCATATCTGGGCTTTGTTTTTAGTTGGTTCGCTTAAAATTACTAAAACAGCATTTCTGACCATAGAAGCCAAAAACTAAGCAAATTGAGCTTTTTGAGCACTGAAATGACTTTTTGTGTCTAATAGTAGAAACACACTCAAAATCTTTATTCTGCATTGAAACAGCTTCAAAATGCTTTCTCTCACTGAGAAACACGTATTAAAGCATATCTGGGCTTGTTTTGAGTTGGTTTGCTTAGAATTACTAATAGAGCATTTCTGACCATAGAAGCCAAGAACTAAGCAAATTGAGCTTTTTGAGCCCTGAAATGACTTTTTGTGTCTAATAGTAGAAACACACTCAAAATCTTTATTCTGCATTAAAACAGCTTCAAAAATGCTTTCTCTCACTGAGAAACACGTTTTAAAGAATATCTGGGCTTGTTTTGAGTTGATTTGCTTAGAATTACTAAAACAGCATTTCTGACCATAGAAGCCAAAAACTAAGCAAATTGAGCTTTTGAGCCCTGAAATGACTTTCTGTGTCTAATAGTAGAAACACACTGAAAATCTTTATTCTGCATTGAAACAGCTTCAAAATGCTTTCTCTCACTGAGAAACACGTTTTAAAGCATATCTGGGCTTTGTTTTGAGTTGGTTTGCTTAGAACTACTAAAACAGCATTTCTGACCATAGAAGCCATAAACTAAGCAAATTGAGCTTTTTGAGCCCTGAAATGACTTTTTGTGTCTAATAGTAGAAACACACTCAAAATCTTAATTCTGCATTGAAACAGCTTCAAAATGTTTTCTCTCACTGAGAAACACGTTTTAAAGCATATCTGGGCTTTGTTTTTAGTTGGTTTGCTTACAATTACTAAAACAGCATTTCTGACCATAGAAGCCAAAAACTAAGCAAATTGAGCTTTTTGAGCCATGAAATGACTTTCTGTGTCTAATAGTAGAAACACACTGAAAATCTTTATTCTGCATTGAAACTGCTTCAAAATGCTTTCTCTCACTGAGAAACACGTTTTAAAGCATATCTGGGCTTGTTTTGAGTTGGTTTGCTTAATATTACTAAAACAGCATTTCTGACCATAGAAGCCATAAACTAAGCAAATTGAGCTTTTTGAGCCCTGAAATGACTTTTTGTGTCTAATAGTAGAAACACACTGAAAATCTTTATTCTGCATTGAAACTGCTTCAAAATGCTTTCTCTCACTGAGAAACACGTTTTAAAGCATATCTTGGGCTTGTTTTGAGTTGGTTTGCTTAGAATTACTAATAGAGCATTTCTGACCATAGAAGCCAAGAACTAAGCAAATTGAGCTTTTGAGCCCTGAAATGACTTTTTGTGTCTAATAGTAGAAACACACTCAAAATCTTTATTCTGCATTAAAACAGCTTCAAAATGCTTTCTCTCACTGAGAAACAAGTTTTAAAGCATATCTGGGCTTGTTTTGAGTTGGTTTGCTTAGAATTACTAATGGAGCATTTCTGACCATAGAAGCCAAGAACTAAGCAAATTGAGCTTTTTGAGCTTTGAAATGACTTTTTGTGTCTAATAGTAGAAACACACTCAAAATCTTTATTCTGCATTAAAACAGCTTCAAAATGCTTTCTCTCACTGAGAAACACGTTTTAAAGCATATCTGGGCTTGTTTTGAGTTGGTTTGCTTAGAAATACTAAAACAGCATTTCTGACCATAGAAGCCAAAAACTAAGCAAATTGAGCTTTTTGAGCCCTGAAATGACTGTTTGTGTCTAATAGTAGAAACACACTCAAAATCTTTATTCTGCATTGAATTTCCTTCAAAATGCTTTCTCTCACTGAGAAACACGTTTTAAAGCACATCTGGGCTTGTTTTGAGTTGATTTGCTTAGAATTACTAAAACAGCATTTCTGAACATAGAAACCAAAAACTAAGCAAATTGAGCTTTTTGAGCCCTGAAATGACTTTTTGTGTCTAATAGTAGAAACACACTGAAAATCTTTATTCTGCATTGAAACAGCTTCAAAATGCTTTCTCTCGCTGAGAAACACGTTTTAAAGCATATCTGGGTTTAGTTTTTAGTTGGTTTGCTTAGAATTACTAAAACAGCATTTCTGACCATAGAAGCCAAAAACTAAGCAAATTGAGCTTTTTCAGCCCTGAAATGACTTTTTGTGTCTAATAGTAGAAACACACTGAAAATCTTTATTCTGCATTAAAACAGCTTCAAAATGCTTTCTCTCACTGAGAAACACGTTTTAAAGCATATCTGGGCTTGTTTTGAGTTGGTTTGCTTAGAATTACTAATAGAGCATTTCTGACCATAGAAGCCAAGAACTAAGCAAATTGAGCTTTTTGAGCCCTGAAATGACTTTTTGTGTCTAATAGTAGAAACACACTCAAAATCTTTATTCTGCATTAAAACAGCTTCAAAATGCTTTCTCTCACTGAGAAACACATTTTAAAGCATATCTGGGCTTGTTTTGAGTTGGTTTGCTTAGAATTACTAAAACAGCATTTCTGACCATAGAAGCCAAAAACTAAGCAAATTGAGCTTTTTGAGCCCTGAAATGACTTTTTGAGTCTAATAGTAGAAACACACTGAAAATCTTTATTCTGCATTGAAACAGCTTCAAAATGCTTTCTCTCGCTGAGAAACGTCTCGGTTACGTATGTAACCCTCGTTCCCTGAAGAAGGGAACGGAGACGTCACGTCGGATGACCGACGAATTGGGATCTCGCTTCGAGAGACCAATCTACTTCGAGTGTATCTAAACAAGCCAATTGAAGATTGGCATGCGCTAATCGCATCCAGCTGCCGCTGATCACAGCGCGTGTATAAATAAGCAGCGGGTGCAGCGCATATTCAGGTTTTCGCTGAGGAGCCGAGCTAGTGACCCGGCCCCTTCAGCAGAGGTGCAGCACCGTGGCGACGGACGTGGACGTCTCCGTTCCCTTCTTCAGGGAACGAGGGTTACATACGTAACCGAGACGTTCCCTTTCAGTCGGTCACTCCGAGTCACGTCGGATGACCGACGAATTGGGATCCCTACCAAAACGCCATGGACGCTGCCTCTTCCAGTGTCCTGTGGGAGCCCACAAGCCCCTCAGTCTATCGGCGTAGGCCGGGCTCAACCACAAGAAGCCAGCTACTTTTGTAACACTACCCATTCGTAAGACTGAACGCTGGGAAACGTCCCACGTTCTAGTGAACAGGGACGTGTGGAAGTCCAGCCTTCCCGTAGGAGGTCTCGGAACGAATACGCATATGGACAGTATTTCAGTTTGCATATGGAAAATTGGAGGTGATTGAACCCTCTTAGACGGGCAGAAGGTCTGCCGGGAAACACGGGCTCTAAGGCTATGCCGTGGAAATACACACATAAAGTCCTCTTGGGGTACTTTACATGGCTCCCAGCCCTCACCGGTTCTCACGGATTCATCGAGAGGGCCTGGCGCCGGATGCTCCGCAACATCTGGCTGCCGAGGGGAATGGAGGAGCTCGACAGGGTCTACTGTATGGACGCTCTGGAGCGGTTAACAAGCCGACCAAACCGGGCCTCTCAGTGCTTCTACCAGTTTGAGGTGAGAACACAGGAGGATACCGGTTCCACACGTAGGCTATAGAATCTAGCAATCGTGTTGGGGGTCGCCCAGCCCGCAGCTCTACAATCTGTCAGCGAGGTGCCACGAGCCACCGCCCAGGACGATGCAACACTTGCTGAGTGTGCCCGCAACCTGAAGGGGGGGCAGGGCATACCCTGTGCTTGGTACGCTAGGGTAATGGCGTCCACTATCCAGTGAGCCATCCTCTGCTTGGAGGCGGCACTCCCCCTTCTGCCGGCCTCTGTGACAAACGAGAGCTGGACTGAGGTCCTGAAGCTTTGTGTCCGGTCAACGAGCATCGGAGTGCTCGGACGGGACAAGCAACGTCAGGGCTGGGTCTGCCTCCTCCAGGGGCAGCGCTTGAAGGTTCACCACCTGGTCTCTGAAGGGGGTAGTGGGAACCTTGGGCACGTAGCCGGGCCGTGGCCTCAGTGGTACCTGGGAATCCGCGAGCCCAAACTGTAGGCACGAATCGTCGACCGAAAAAGCCTGCAGGTCCCCTACCCTCTTGATGGAGGCCAATGCGAGCAGGAGCAATGTCTTCATAGATAAAAGAACTTTAGCACAACTGCTGGCAAGGGTTCAACGGAGCCTACTGCAGTGCTGTCAGCACTACAGACAGGTCCCAAGAGGGTACTGTTGGGAGCCGTGGAGGATTCAACCTCCTGGCTTCCCTCAGGAACCTGATAATCCGGCCATGCTTACCCACAGACCTCCCATCTATGGGGTCATGATTTGCAGCGATTGCAGCCACGTAGACTTTAAGGGTGGAGGGAGACAGCCTTCGCTCCAACCCTTGCTGCAAGAAGATAAGCACGACTGATAGGGCAATTCGGGGTCTTCACCTGAGAAGAACACCACTCGACCTAACAGGCTCTACTTCAAGGCATAGGCCTGTCTCGTGGACGGCACTCTAGCGAAGAAATGGTGTCGACTACCTCTTGAGGTAGGTCACCTAGAGCCTCCGCATCCCATCCAGGGACCAGACATGGAGTTTCCAGAGGTCTGGACGCGGGTGCCAAGGGGTGCCCCATCTCTGAGTCAGAAGATCCTTCCTCAGAGGGATCGCCCAAGGAGGGGCTGTCGCGAGGAGCACAAGTTCTGGGAACCAAGTCTTCACCAGTAGGGTGCTACTAGCAAGACCTGCTCCTAGTCCTCCCTGACCTTGCACAGTGTCTGTGCAAGAAGGCTCACTGGGGAAATACATACTTGCAAAGGCCCCGCAGCCAGCTGTGTGCCAGTGGGCAATGGGAAGTCTCTGGAGAGGCAAACAGGTCTACCTGAGTGGCTCGAAACGTTCCCAATCAGCTGAACCGCCCGGGATGGAGTCTCCATTCTCGGGTAGTGCAGCTCGCGACAGCTCGTCGGCTGCCTGGTTGCACACTCCTGGAATGTGAATGGCGAGAAGCGACCTCAGAACTTCCGACTCCATAGGAGGAGGAGGTGGTGGGCTAGTTGCGACATACGACGGAGCGTAGACCACCTTGTTGGTTGATGTACGCAACGGTCAGTATGTTGTCTGTGCAGACTAGTACATGCTGGCCTCGAAGGCAGTTCTCGAGACTGCCTAGGGCGAGATGTACTGCCAGCAACTTTAGGCAGTTGATGTGCCATTGCAGTTGAGGGCCCGTCCAAACCCCTGACACTGCATGCCCGTTGTACGTGGCCCCTCAGCCGGTGGTGGAGGCATCCGTGAAACCACAGCATACCTGGAGACCTTCTCCAGGGCACTCCGGCCCGAAGGAACGAGAGGTCTGACCACGGGTGAAGGTTTGGCGGCAGGCCGGTGTTATTTGAACCCGGTGAGTGCCACTTTGCCACGCCCACCTCGGGACTCGATCGTGTAGCCAATGTTGAAGCGGTCTCATATGGATTAGTCCCAGCGGCATCACTGTGGCGCGCTGCCATATGCCCCAGGAGCCTCTGAAAATATTTCAGTGGGACCGCCATCCTGCTCTTGAACATATTGAAGCAGTTCAACACCGAATTGGCACGCTCCTCTGTGAGGTGTGCCATCTGATCGATCGAATCCAGCTCCATCCCAAGAAAAGAGATCCTCTGCGTTGGACAGAGTTTGCTCTTCTCCTGGTTGACCTGAAACCCCAACTGGCTGAGGTGCTGTAGCACCAGATCCCTGTGTTCGCACAACTGAGCCCGGGACTGAGCCAGTCATCCAGTTGGTTGAGAATGCGAACGCCTTACTCTCTCAGTGGAGCAAGGGCTGCTTCGCGACTTGCATGAAGACGGCGTGGCGACAGGGAGAGCCCGAAGGGTAGGACTTGTACTGATATGCTCGACCTTCGAACGCCAACCTCAGGAATGGCCTGTGGCATGGAAGAATCGACACATGAAAGTCACGTGTCCTTCAGGTCGATCGCTGCAACCAATCCTGGGGACGGACGCACTGAATAGGCGTTTCTGTGTCAACATCCTGAACGGGAGTGCTCGATTCAGGACTCACATATCCAAGATTGGTCATAACCCACCGCCTTTCTTGGGCACTATGAAGTATGGGCTGTAAGCCCCGACCTCATATCGGCTGGAGGAAGCGGCTTTATCGTGCCTTCACTAGAAGGACAGCAATCTCCGCCCACAAGACAGGGGCACACGCATTGTTCACTGACATATAGCGGATCCCACTGAACTTGGGGGACGCCGGATGAACTGAATCATATAGCCGAAGTCGAAGGGTTCGCAGGAGCCACGGGATAGCCTGGGAAGATTCAACCAGGCATCCAGAGACCGAACTAGCAGCTCGAGCGGAACCACCGACGTGCAGGCGATGGGGCAGCGAGGGAGTGCAGGGACCCGGCTCGGGCGTCTCGTGGCCGGTCCGGCGGGGTCTGAGTGTGTGCAACTCTTACCTGCATCCCCGCAGAAGTGAGGCGGGTAGGCTGTTGGTTCGTCCTCCCAGTCTTCCCACTGCTGCATATTAGCCCAAGGAGAGCGTGAGTGGCGCGGAACTGGCCCGCCAACTCCCTCGCTCTCCTGGGGACCCAGAGACAGAGGAAACCGCCCTTGTCGAGGTTTTAGGTAGCGGCAACATT
The DNA here is from genome assembly GCF_018831695.1 of Puntigrus tetrazona. Classification (NCBI taxonomy): domain Eukaryota; kingdom Metazoa; phylum Chordata; class Actinopteri; order Cypriniformes; family Cyprinidae; genus Puntigrus; species Puntigrus tetrazona. The sequence continues at coordinate 62,687 of NW_025048090.1, read as the reverse complement.
CTCTGCCCGGCAGAGCAGCTCCCTCCATCCCGGATCTGAGGGCCTCTTGCACCTGCGCTTCCTCCAGGTTTGGCAGGAGCCTGGACAGGCTGGGTGGCTGCCCTGCTGCCAGCTCCACGGTGCTGCCTAGATGGGGCTGCTGCGTTGACTGCACGGGAGCGGTGGCGGCAGCAGGGGCACCCTCGGCGACGAGCTGGCTGAGGTGGGCCGTCGGGCGGCTGGGTGAAGGCAGCAGCTGCACGCCGAGGCAGGATGTTTCTTACCTCAGTCTGCTTCTGGGCAGCGGAGAACTGCTGGGCAAAGTTCTCCACTGCGTCGCGCCGAAGTGGCCGGTCTGGGACATGGGGGCATTCAAGGAGCGTGTCTTGTCTACCTCGCGCATGTCGACCAGACACAGCCACAGATGGCGTTTCTGGACCACCGTAGTGGCCATCGCACAACCCAGAGACCGCGTTGTGACCTTCACGATACAGGTCCATCACGATACAGAGTTCTTTCAGAACTTCCAGGTCATGACCACCCCTGTGCAGATCCTTCAGTGCCTTGGCCTGATGAACCTGCAACAACGCCAAAGCGTGTACTGCAGACGCAGCTTGTCCACAGGCCGCACAAGGCACTGCCGTTCAGAGCCGACGAGTACCTGCAGGCCCGGGAGGGGAGCACAGGATCACCGCACTAAGCGGAAACGGCATTGGGACACAGCTGCATCCCAACTGACCGCTCCACTGGGGGGGCGATCACCGTAACTCCCTGGCTGTGCCACTGTCAAGGGTGGTGAAGGAGGAGGAGCCACTGGGGCAGTTTCTGGCAGTGAAAGGTGCTTTCCACATCCCAGTAAGCTCCTCATGCACTTCCGGGAAGAAAGGTACCAGGGTGGGGCCCTGAGAACCAGCGCAAGCCACCCTTAAATACCAATCGTCCAGCCTCGAGGGCCCGGGAAGCAGTGGAGGTTTCCACTTGATCCCGATCACCTCGACGGCCTGGGCAAGCATAGCCACCATTTCTAGCTCTGTATCCAGTACATTCAACGCCTGGTAGACGAGAGCAACCGGATCTTCACTTCCAGAAATGTCTGGCTCACCTTCCGATGCAGCGATTGACTTCTGATCATCAGGGGGAGCCCAAGAGGGTACAGCTGATACCCCACGTGAGGGTCCAGACTGCCCCTTTGCAGCTCCACTGGTTGCAGAGTTTAAGCTTTGTGTCACAACGAAATGGAGCCCACCTGTCTGCAGCCAGAATGAGAACCAAGTCGAGCAAACACAAGCTCCGCCTCCTTTTTCAAGGCGACAGAGCCCGCCCATCACTCCGAGATGACCATCTCCCGCGAGGAAATGATTCATCCACAACCGCCACCTCAGCGTGCTAAGCCCAGGCACACGAGGCAACGATTGTGACCATCACCTAACACCAGGTAACAACCGCATCCAGAAACACACGGGTGTACGTAGTCTGAAGCAAGACCCACGCTGTCTTCCAAGACGCGTCGAGTTTGCCAGACGTAACGTCGTCTTTTAAAAAGACGCACCCGCGAATGCTCTTTTAGTGCTGCGGCAACAGGGGATAGCCGTTTTGCACACAAACAGGGGTAGTGCAGCCTGATTGTGGCAATCCACTCGACGCAGGAAAACGACCTCCGCTGAAACGCCGTACTCCAACACTCGTAGATCGTCTTTGAGCGGAACAGTCACGCTCGGCCCGGCGAAAAGCTGAATATGCGCTGCACCCGCTGCTTATTTATACACGCGCTGTGATCAGCGGCAGCTGGATGCGATAGCGCATGCCAATCTTCAATTGGCTTGTTTAGATACACTCGAAGTAGATTGGTCTCTCGAAGCGAGATCCCAATTCGTCGGTCATCCGACGTGACTCGGAGTGACCGACTGAAAGGGAACACGTTTTAAAGCATATCTGGGTTTAGTTTTTAGTTGGTTTGCTTACAATTACTAAAACAGCATTTCTGACCATAGAAGCCAAAAACTAAGCAAATTGAGCTTTTTGAGCCCTGAAATGACTTTTTGTGTCTAATAGTAGAAACACACTGAAAATCTTTATTCTGCATTAAAACAGCTTCAAAATGCTTTCTCTCACTGAGAAACACGTTTTAAAGCATATCTGGGCTTGTTTTGAGTTGGTTTGCTTAGAATTACTAATAGAGCATTTCTGACCATAGAAGCCAAGAACTAAGCAAATTGAGCTTTTTGAGCCCTGAAATGACTTTTTGTGTCTAATAGTAGAAACACACTCAAAATCTTTATTCTGCATTGAAACTGCTTCAAAATGCTTTCTCTCACTGAGAAACACGTTTTAAAGCATATCTGGGCTTGTTTTGAGTTGGTTTGCTTAGAATTACTAAAACAGCATTTCTGACCATAGAAGCCAAAAACTAAGCAAATTGAGCTTTTTGAGCCCTGAAATGACTTTTTTGTGTCTAATAGTAGAAACACACTGAAAATCTTTATTCTGCATTGAAACTGCTTCAAATTGCTTTCTCTCACTGAGAAACACGTTTTAAAGCATATCTGGGCTTGTTTTGAGTTGGTTTGCTTAGAATTACTAATAGAGCATTTCTGACCATAGAAGCCAAGAACTAAGCAAATTGAGCTTTTTGAGCCCTGAAATGACTTTTTGTGTCTAATAGTAGAAACACACTCAAAATCTTTATTCTGCATTAAAACAGCTTCAAAATGCTTTCTCTCACTGAGAAACACGTTTTAAAGCATATCTGGGCTTGTTTTGAGTTGGTTTGCTTAGAATTACTAATGGAGCATTTCTGACCATAGAAGCCAAAAACTAAGCAAATTGAGCTTTTTGAGCCCTGAAATGACTTTTTGAGTCTAATAGTAGAAACACACTGAAAATCTTTATTCTGCATTGAAACAGCTTCAAAATGCTTTCTCTCACTGAGAAACACGTTTTAAAGCATATCTGGGCTTAGTTTTTAGTTGGTTTGCTTACAATTACTAAAACAGCATTTCTGACCATAGAAGCCAAAAACTAAGCAAATTGAGCTTTTGAGCCCTGAAATGACTTTTTGTGTCTAATAGTAGAAACACACTCAAAATCTTTATTCTGCATTGAAACTGCTTCAAAATGCTTTCTCTCACTGAGAAACACGTTTTAAAGCATATCTGGGCTTGTTTTGAGTTGGTTTGCTTAGAATTACTGAAACAGCATTTCTGACCATAGAAGCCAAAAACTAAGCAAATTGAGCTTTTTGAGCCCTGAAATGACTTTTTGTGTCTAATAGTAGAAACACACTGAAAATCTTTATTCTGCATTGAAACTGCTTCAAAATGCTTTCTCTCACTGAGAAACACGTTTTAAAGCATATCTGGGCTTTGTTTTTAGTTGGTTTGCTTACAATTACTAAAACAGCATTTCTGACCATAGAAGCCAAAAACTAAGCAAATTGAGCTTTTGAGCCCTGAAATGACTTTTTGTGTCTAATAGTAGAAACACACTGAAAATCTTTATTCTGCATTGAAACTGCTTCAAAATGCTTTCTCTCACTGAGAAACACGTTTTAAAGCATATCTGGGCTTGTTTTGAGTTGGTTTGCTTAGAATTACTAATAGAGCATTTCTGACTATAGTTGCCAAGAACTAAGCAAATTGAGCTTTTTGAGCCCTGAAATGACTTTTTGTGTCTAATAGTAGAAACACACTCAAAATCTTTATTCTGCATTAAAACAGCTTCAAAATGCTTTCTCTCACTAAGAAACACGTTTTAAAGCATATCTTGGGCTTGTTTTGAGTTGGTTTGCTTAGAATTACTAATAGAGCATTTCTGACCATAGAAGCCAAGAACTAAGCAAATTGAGCTTTTTGAGCCCTGAAATGACTTTTTGTGTCTAATAGTAGAAACACACTCAAAATCTTTATTCTGCATTAAAACAGCTTCAAAATGCTTTCTCTCACTGAGAAACACGTTTTAAAGCATATCTGGGCTTGTTTTGAGTTGGTTTGCTTAGAATTACTAATGGAGCATTTCTGACCATAGAAGCCAAGAACTAAGCAAATTGAACTTTTTGAGTCCTGAAATGACTGTTTGTGTCTAATAGTAGAAACACACTCAAAATCTTTATTCTGCATTAAAACAGCTTCAAAATGCTTTCTCTCACTGAGAAACACGTTTTAAAGCATATCTGGGCTTGTTTTGAGTTGGTTTGCTTAGAATTACTAAAACAGCATTTCTGACCATAGAAGCCAAAAACTAAGCAAATTGAGCTTTTTGAGCCCTGAAATGACTGTTTGTGTCTAATAGTAGAAACACACTCAAAATCTTTATTCTGCATTGAAACTCCTTCAAAATGCTTTCTCTCACTGAGAAACACGTTTTAAAGCACATCTGGGCTTGTTTTGAGTTGATTTGCTTAGAATTACTAAAACAGCATTTCTGAACATAGAAACCAAAAACTAAGCAAATTGAGCTTTTTGAGCCCTGAAATGACTTTTTGTGTCTAATAGTAGAAACACACTCAAAATCTTTATTCTGCATTAAAACAGCTTCAAAATGCTTTCTCTCACTGAGAAACACGTTTTAAAGCATATCTGGGCTTGTTTTGAGTTGGTTTGCTTAAGAATTACTAATAGAGCATTTCTGACCATAGAAGCCAAGAACTAAGCAAATTGAGCTTTTTGAGCCCTGAAATGACTTTTTGTGTCTAATAGTAGAAACACACTCAAAATCTTTATTCTGCATTAAAACAGCTTCAAAATGCTTTCTCTCACTGAGAAACACATTTTAAAGCATATCTGGGCTTGTTTTGAGTTGGTTTGCTTAGAATTACTAAAACAGCATTTCTGACCATAGAAGCCAAAAAACTAAGCAAATTGAGCTTTTTGAGCCCTGAAATGACTTTTTGAGTCTAATAGTAGAAACACACTGAAAATCTTTATTCTGCATTGAAACAGCTTCAAAATGCTTTCTCTCGCTGAGAAACACGTTTTAAAGCATATCTGGGTTTAGTTTTTAGTTGGTTTGCTTACAATTACTAAAACAGCATTTCTGACCATAGAAGCCAAAAACTAAGCAAATTGAGCTTTTTGAGCCCTGAAATGACTTTTTGTGTCTAATAGTAGAAACACACTGAAAATCTTTATTCTGCATTAAAACAGCTTCAAAATGCTTTCTCTCACTGAGAAACACGTTTTAAAGCATATCTGGGCTTGTTTTGAGTTGGTTTGCTTAGAATTACTAATAGAGCATTTCTGACCATAGAAGCCAAGAACTAAGCAAATTGAGGTTTTTGAGCCCTGAAATGACTTTTTGAGTCTAATAGTAGAAACACACTGAAAATCTTTATTCTGCATTGAAACAGCTTCAAAATGCTTTCTCTCACTGAGAAACACGTTTTAAAGCATATCTGGGCTTAGTTTTTAGTTGGTTTGCTTACAATTACTAAAACAACATTTCTGACCATAGAAGCCAAAAACTAAGCAAATTGAGCTTTTTGAGCCCTGAAATGACTTTTTGTGTCTAATAGTAGAAACACACTCAAAATCTTTATTCTGCATTGAAACTGCTTCAAAATGCTTTCTCTCACTGAGAAACACGTTTTAAAGCATATCTGGGCTTGTTTTGAGTTGGTTTGCTTAGATTTACTGAAACAGCATTTCTGACTATAGAAGCCAAAAACTAAGCAAATTGAGCTTTTTGAGCCCTGAAATGACTTTTTGTGTCTAATAGTAGAAACACACTGAAAATCTTGATTCTGCATTGAAACTGCTTCAAAATGCTTTCTCTCACTGAGAAACACGTTTTAAAGCATATCTGGGCTTTGTTTTTAGTTGGTTTGCTTACAATTACTAAAACAGCATTTCTGACCATAGAAGCCAAAAACTAAGCAAATTGAGCTTTTGAGCCCTGAAATGACTTTTTGTGTCTAATAGTAGAAACACACTGAAAATCTTTATTCTGCATTGAAACTGCTTCAAAATGCTTTCTCTCACTGAGAAACACGTTTTAAAGCATATCTGGGCTTGTTTTGAGTTGGTTTGCTTAGAATTACTAAAACAGCATTTCTGACCATAGAAGCCAAAAACTAAGCAAATTGAGCTTTTTCAGCCCTGAAATGACTTTTTGTGTCTAATAGTAGAAACACACTGAAAATCTTTATTCTGCATTAAAACAGCTTCAAAATGCTTTCTCTCACTGAGAAACACGTTTTAAAGCATATCTGGGCTTGTTTTGAGTTGGTTTGCTTAAAATTACTAATAGAGCATTTCTGACCATAGAAGCCAAGAACTAAGCAAATTGAGCTTTTTGAGCCCTGAAATGACTTTTTGTGTCTAATAGTAGAAACACACTGAAAATCTTTATTCTGCATTGAAACAGCTTCAAAATGCTTTCTCTCACTGAGAAACACGTTGTAAAGCATATCTTGGCTTGTTTTGAGTTGGTTTGTTTAGAATTACTAAAACAGCATTTCTGACCATAGAAGCCAAAAACTAAGCAAATTGAGCTTTTTGAGCCCTTGAAATGACTTTCTGTGTCTAATAGTAGAAACACACTCAAAATCTTTATTCTGCATTGAAATAGCTTCAAATTGCTTTCTGTCACTGAGAAACACGTTTTAAAGCATATCTGGGCTTTGTTTTTAGTTGGTTTGCTTACAATTACTAAAACAGCATTTCTGACCATAGAAGCCAAAAACTAAGCAAATTGAGCTTTTTGAGCCCTTGAAATGACTTTCTGTGTCTAATAGTAGAAACACACTCAAAATCTTTATTCTGCATTGAAACAGCTTCAAATTGCTTTCTGTCACTGAGAAACACGTTTGTTACGTCCCTCGTATGTTTGCTTTTTTGTATTTTGTTGTTGTCTCTCTCCCTCTACTTTTTTTCCCATATTTAGGTTTCCCTATTGGGTGACGACTGAGTTTGGGCAACCAATCAGGCCGGACCTACCACTTTAAAAGCGGCCTGGTGCTGCCTGCGTGTGTCAGTCGTCCTGCTATTCAGCTAGCAGACGGCTGTCCAATCTTGTGGCAAACTGTCTTTTGTCTTTTGTCGTTAACCGTCTTTGTTAATTTAAGACTTACTTTTGTTACCTCCTTTCTGTGAGTTAGTTTAACTTTAGGTTACTCCATGTTATGTTTAGGTTAGGAGTGACAGCCACCCGTGTATTTTTGTTTCATTATGTAGTGTAGTTTATCTGGGCGTCGGATACGCTGAAGATATCGGTTTTGTTTCTACATTCTTTTTTTGTTAGTTAGATTAGTTGGATTGGGGCCTTAGTTATTAGGATCGTTTTGTTTTTTATATTTCCTTTGATTTGGCGTCACTCATTCTTTTTCTTCTCTTTTAGGTTAGGAATCTATCTCTTGTTAAAAAAAAACTGTTAAATAAAAGCAGATTGATTTCAACATCTACGTTTGCCTCACGGACATTCTTTATTGCAGTTCTTAGCAGCCGTTGCATCTCACTTAAATGTTACTGCATCCCCGTTTAACAACAAACACGTAACATTAATTGGTGGCAGCGGTGGGATACTCATTTCTTGTAGTATCTAATTTGGGGATTAAAATGGTGAGGTGCACTGTTGCTGGGATAGCGATGGGGTGTCCGTGAGGTAAAACTTTGTTTAGAAAGAGAAGAATTTTTTTGAACGGCGTAATTTTTTTTTTTCCTTTGAGTTAGCTTAATATTTAATTAAGCGGTTCGAATGGCTGATTTTGATTTAGACAGTTTTGTTAGTCGGCCAACGAATGAGCAGCTGGATAGGTGTAGAAAGGACGATTTGGTTTGTATTGCTGAGCACTTTAAAATTAAGGTTAATAAGCAGCAGCTGAAGAGGGAAATTAAGAGCGCCGTGGCGAAGGGGCTGGCGGAGCTTGGTGTGTTGGCATTGGCTGGTGGAGTAGAGCAGGACTCGCTCAGTGATGATGGTCACTCTCTTGTACTTGGTGAGGAGGAAGCGAGCGAAACGGCTGAGGTGGAGGAGTCCAAAGCCAAAGCTGTATTGCCGCCCTTCGATCCTCTTTCCCCTGCCCTATCTGGGTCTGGCGGTGATGCGCGTTTTAAGTTACGTCTGGCTAAACTCCAGATGGAAGAACGCGCGAGGGTGGCTGAGCGTCAGGCTGAGCTAGAGTTGCAGCTTGAGGTCCGTCGTTTAGAAATTGAGGCGGATAAACAAATCAAGTTGCGGGAGCTCGAATTAAGAGTTGCCAAAGACGCACCAGTGCTTCCTGCTCCAGTAGCCCCTGCTCCTGCGCCGGTAATTCCTCCTATGCCAGTGATTCCTTCTGTGCCAGCCGCCCCTTCTGTACCTATTCATCCTGCACGTGCAGCAAACGCTGATACTGTTTCCAGAATCGGAGCGTCAGGGAATACGTTCGACGTGAGTAAGCATATTGCTCTTGTACCACAGTTTAGAGAAAGCGAGGTTGACTCGTATTTTAATGTTTTTGAGCGAATTGCTTCGGCTTTGAGTTGGCCTAGAGATGTATGGTCTCTGTTACTGCAATGTAAGTTAACGGGAAAAGCTCAGGAAGTGTGTGCTGTTTTATCTTTAGAGGATAGCCTCGACTATGATGTTGTTAAAACGGCTATTCTGAGAGCTTATGAATTGGTTCCCGAGGCTTATAGGCAGAGATTCAGAAGTTATAAAAAAGGCTCGGGTCAGACTTTCGTTGAGTTCGCTAGGGAAAAGTCTATGCTCTTTGACAAATGGTGCGTAGCGAGCAAGGTTATAGAGTTTCAGGCATTACGTGAATTAATTTTGCTTGAAGAATTTAAAGGTTGCGTTCCTGAACGTGTTGCTGTCTACTTAAATGAGCAGAAGGTAAACTCGTTGTCCAGTGCGTCTGTTCTCATGGACTTAATTTGCTCTGACACACAAAACTGTTTTTATTGCCCGCATCGAAAAGGTCTCCTCAGCTTCCTCAGTTTGAAGGATCAATCCCGTCTTAAGTTTACTCCCAAAGATAAAGAAGGTAGACAATGCTTTTATTGTCATAAGCGGGTCATGTAATTGCTGATTGCCTTGCTTTAAAAACGAAAATCGCAGTCTAACCCTCCTAAGAATGTTGGTCTTGTAAAGACTGTTGACTTGATTAATAAAAACCACGATCAGATAGATGAAGGCTATCAACCTTTTTTGTTGGAAGGATTAGTTTCTGCTGATGCTCAGTCCACAGACCAGGTTCAGGTGACCATGCTGCGTGATACTGGTGCCATGCAAACAATCGTGGCTAAAGACGCGTTTCCTTTTTCTGATCAAACCTTCTGTGGTAGTTATGTTTTGGTACGAGGTATTGGAATGAAGACTGTCAGAGTTCCCTTGCATCAGATTTATTTGCGCTCCGAGTTGTTTACAGGAATAATTAAAGTGGGAGTGCGGGAAAATTTGCCTGTTGGCGGGTAAAACTTATTCTTGGTAACGATGTGGCGGTGGAAGGGTGATTCCTTTTATAGAAGTTTTAGACAAACCCGATTTGCTTGATCAATGTGATGAAATGTCTGAAAGATTTCCTGAAGTCTTTCCTGTCTGTGCCGTGTGCGTGCCCAGACTCGTAAACTCGCTGATGCGCCTGATTTGGCTAACACTTTTATGGCATCTTCTATGGAGCATAATACTTTGATGACTGATGAAGCTAAGCCAGATGAAAAACTTGATCTAGTTGTGAACGACGTAAAATTACCAGTGACTCGAGATAACATTATCGCAGCTCAAAAAGCTGACTTGACCCTGTGTAAATACTTCTCTTCTGCTGTTTCTTTAGAAATGGCAAGTGAACGAAAAATGGCTTATTATATGGATAACGGATTACTGATGCGCAAATGGTGTAAAAATGTTTCGGAAGATTTTGAATGGTCTACTGTTCACCAGATTGTTGTTCCTGAGTGTTACAGACAAGCCGTACTTTCGTTGGCTCATGATAATGCCTTGTCTGGACACCTGGGTATTAGAAAAACTTACCAACGAATTTTAAAGCATTTTGTGTGGCCCAGATTAAAATCTGACGTAACGAAATATTGCAGAACATGTAGTACTTGTCAATTAGCAGGAAAGCCGAATCAAGTCATTCCCCGCGCACCGCTTGTTCCTATTCCTGTAATTGGGGAGGCCTTCTCTCACGTTATCGTTGATTGTGTTGGTCCCCTGCCTAGGACAAAGACTGGGAATCAGTACTTGTTGACGATAATGTGTGTAGCAACACGTTTTCCAGAGGCGATCCCGCTGCGTAAAATAACTGCTCCTGTAATTACTCGTGCGCTCGTGAAATTCTTTTCAATGTTTGGATTACCTAGAACTGTGCAGACTGATCGGGGTACAAATTTTCTGTCCAAGGTTTTTTCTCAAATATTGATGACTCTAAAAGTTTCTCACAGGATTGCAAGCGCGTATCATCCAGAAAGCCAAGGGGCACTGAACGATTTCATCAAACACTCAAATCCATGCTTCGTAAGTACTGTATGGAGACTAGCAAGGATTGGGATGAGGGCATACCCTTAGTACTGTTTGCTGTCAGAGAAGCAGAGCAAGAAAGTCTGGGGTTTAGTCCTGCTGCCTTAGTGTTTGGGCATACGGTGAGGGGTCCGTTAAAGATGCTTAAGGAAGATATGCTATCTTCTGATACTGATTCTAAAATAACGGTGTTGGAGTACGTAAGTAAGTTTCGTGAACGGTTACACCATGCTTGTATGATGGCACGCGAGTCTTTGTCAGATGCACAAATTACTATGAAAGATCAGTTTGATCGTACCGCTGTTCCACGTCACTTTAAAGAGGGAGATCAAGTGCTTGTTCTCATGCCTGTTATTGGTTCACCTTTGTCTGCACGTTTTTCAGGTCCGTATGAAGTGCTCAAGAAGCTTAGTGATACAGACTACGTAATTCGAACGCCCGATCGCAGAAAGAAATCCCGTGTGTGTCATATCAACATGCTAAAAGCTTATTGTGTAAGAGAGTCATCACCAACGGCTGTGAGTATAACTAAAACCGAGAACGCTCAATCGCCAAGTGTTGCTCTTACTTGTGATGTGGTTATTGATCCTGATGAAGATGGAGTGATAGTTCGACATACATATCAGCAATGTGCCAGACTTAAGAATTCTGAAGTTTTGGTTAACTTAAGTTCTGCTTTAACACATCTTTCAGATCCTCAGAGAGCTGATATTGAACAGCTAATTAATGCATTTCCTTCGTTATTTAATGATGTTCCTACTCGTACAACAGTATTACAGCATGATATTGATGTAGGGAATTCTGCTCGATTAAGCAACATGCTTACAGAATAAATGCATTGAAACGTTCTGTCATGAAAGATGAAGTTAAGTATCTTTTGGAGAATGGATTAGCGAAGCCGAGCTGCAGTTCGTGGAGTTCACCATGCTTACTTGTTAGTAAAAGTGATGGATCTGCCAGATTTTGTACAGACTATCGTAAAGTGAACGCTGTGACTACACCTGACTGTTTTCCATTGCCACGTATGGAAGACTGCGTTGACACTCTTGGTACTGCAAAGTTTGTTAGTAAACTGGATCTGCTGAAAGGGTATTGGCAGGTGCCTTTAACGCTCGCGCATCAGATATTTCTGCGTTTGTGACACCGGATAGTTTTGCGCAATATTGCGTAATGGCTTTCGGTATGCGAAACGCTCCGGCAACGTTTCAGAGACTTGTTAATATGGTACTTTCTGGTATTCAAAATTGTAACGCCTATTTAGACGATCTTGTGATTTATTCACCTGACTGGGAGGATCATGTGTCAACTTTGCGAGAGGTATTTGCACGTCTCTCGCAGATGCGTCGCTAACCTTGAACCTTGCTAAATGTGAGTTTGGACAAGCTACGATCACATACTTGGGTAGGGAAGTGGGGCAAGGACAAGTAAGACCTGTGGAGGCAAAAGTAACTGCTGTTGCAGAGTTCCCTGCTCCTGCCTCGCGCAAAGAGCTGCGTAGGTTTTTGGGAATGGCAGGCTATTATCGAAACTTTTGTAAAAATTTCTCAACTGTCGTTAATCCGCTTACATCCCTTCTCAGTCCTTTGTGTCCATTTAAATGGAGCAGCGCGTGTCAAACTGCTTTTGACGATGTGAAGGCATTGTTGTGCAATGCACCTGTTCTTATTGCTCCCGACTGTGCCAAGTCCTTCACGTTAGAAATTGATGCGAGTTCGATTGGTGCGGGTGCTGTACTGATCCAGGAGGATTCTTGTGGGATCGAACATCCAGTGTGTTTCTTCTCACGTAAGTTTAATAAACATCAGTTAAACTACTCCACAATTGAGAAAGAAACACTGGCCCTTTTGATGGCTTTACAGTACTTTGATGTGTACATTGGCTCAAGTAACATGCCTGTAATTGTATTCACCGATCACAATCCTTTGGTGTTTCTAGCGGCGCATGTACAATCATAACCAACGGTTAATCGCGCTGGTCTTTAATCGTACAAGGTTACAACTTGGTGATTAAACACAAAAAGGGCTCGGAAAATATTATTGCTGATGCCTTATCTAGAGCTTGGGTGGTGATGTAAATTTGTTTAAAAACTAATTTGTGAAGGAAAAAGGAGAAAAAAGAAATTAGTTTTTTTTTTTTTAAGGGGGGAGGTGTTACGTCCCTCGTATGTTTGCTTTTGTATTTTGTTGTTGTCTCTCTCCCTCTACTTTTTTTCCCATATTTAGGTTTCCCTATTGGGTGACGACTGAGTTTGGGCAACCAATCAGGCCGGACCTACCACTTTAAAAGCGGCCTGGTGCTGCCTGCGTGTGTCAGTCGTCCTGCTATTCAGCTAGCAGACGGCTGTCCAATCTTGTGGCAAACTGTCTTTTGTCTTTTGTCGTTAACCGTCTTTGTTAATTTAAGACTTACTTTTGTTACCTCCTTTCTGTGAGTTAGTTTAACTTTAGGTTACTCCATGTTATGTTTAGGTTAGGAGTGACAGCCACCCGTGTATTTTTGTTTCATTATGTAGTGTAGTTTATCTGGCGTCGGATACGCTGAAGATATCGGTTTTGTTTCTACATTCTTTTTTTGTTAGTTAGATTAGTTGGATTGGGGCCTTAGTTATTAGGATCGTTTTGTTTTTTTATATTTCCTTTGATTTGGCGTCACTCATTCTTTTCTCTTCTCTTTTTAGGTTAGGAATCTATCTCTTGTTAAAAAAAAACTGTTAAATAAAAGCAGATTGATTTCAACATCTACGTTTGCCTCACGGACATTCTTTATTGCAGTTCTTAGCAGCCGTTGCATCTCACTTAAATGTTACTGCATCCCGTTTAACAACAAACACGTAACACGTTTTAAAGCATATCTGGGCTTAGTTTTTAGTTGGTTTGCTTTGAATTACTAAAACAGCATTTCTGACCATAGAAGCCAAGAACTAAGCAAATTGAGCTTTTGAGCCCTGAAATGACTTTGTGTCTAATAGTAGAAACACACTCAATCTTTATTCTGCATTAAAACAGCTTCAAAATGCTTTCTCTCACTGAGAAACATGTTTTAAAGCATATCTGGGCTTGTTTTGAGTTGGTTTGCTTAGAATTATTAATAAAGCATTTCTGACCATAGAAGACAAAAACTAAGCAAATTGAGCTTTTGAGCTCTGAAATGACTTTTGTGTCTAATAGTAGAAACACACTCAAAATCTTTATTCTGCATTGAAAATGCTTCAAAATGCTTTCTCTCACTGAGAAACACGTTTTAAAGCATATCTGGGCTTGTTTTGAGTTGGTTTGCTTAGAATTACTAATAGAGCATTTCTGACCATAGAAGCCAAAAACTAAGCAAATTGAGCTTTTTGAGCCCTGAAATGACTTTTTGTGTCTAATAGTAGAAACACACTCAAAATCTTTATTCTGCATTGAAACTGCTTCAAAATGCTTTTCTCACTGAGAAACACGTTTTAAAGCATATCTGGGCTTGTTTTGAGTTTGTTTGCTTAGAATTACTAACAGAGCATTTCTGACCATAGAAGCCAAGAACTAAGCAAATTGAGCTTTTGAGCCTTTAATGACTTTTTGTGTCTAATAGTAGAAACACACTCAAAATCTTTATTCTGCATTAAAACAGCTTCAAAATGCTTTCTCTCACTGAGAAACACGTTTTAAAGCATATCTGGGCTTGTTTTTAGTTGGTTTGCTTAGAATTACTAAAACAGCTTCTGCATTGAAACTGCTTCAAAATGCTTTCTCTCACTGAGAAACACGTTTTAAAGCATATCTGGGCTTGTTTTGAGTTGGTTTGCTTAGAATTACTAAAACAGCATTTCTGACCATAGAAGCCAAAAAGTAAGCAAATTGAGCTTTTGAGCCCTTGAAAACTTTCTGTGTCTAATAGTAGAAACACACTGAAAATCTTTATTCTGCATTTAAACAGCTTCAAAATGCTTTCTCTCACTGGGAAACACGTTTTAAATTATATCTGGGCTTTGTTTTTAGTTGGTTTGCTTAAAATTACTAAAACAGCATTTCTGACCATAGAAGCCAAAAACTAAGCAAATTGAGCTTTTTGAGCCCTGAAATGACTTTTTGTGTCTAATAGTAGAAACACACTCAAAATTTTTATTCTGCCTTGAAACAGCTTCAAAATGCTTTCTCTCACTGAGAAACACGTTTTAAAGCATATCTGGGCTTGTTTTGAGTTGGTTTGCTTAGAATTACTAATAGAGCATTTCTGACCATAGAAGCCAAAAACTAAGCAAATTGAGCTTTTTGAGCCCTGAAATGACTGTTTGTGTCTAATAGTAGAAACACACTCAAAATCTTTTTTCTGCATTGAAACTGCTTCAAAATGCTTTCTCTCACTGAGAAACACGTTTTAAAGCATATCTGGGCTTTGTTTTTAGTTGGTTTGCTTAAAATTACTAAAACAGCATTTCTGACCATAGAAGCCAAAAACTAAGCAAATTGAGCTTTTTGAGCCCTGAAATGACTTTTTGTGTCTAATAGTAGAAACACACTCAAAAATCTTTATTCTGCATTGAAACAGCTTCAAAATGCTTTCTCTCACTGAGAAACACGTATTAAAGCATATCTGGGCTTGTTTTGAGTTGGTTTGCTTAGAATTACTAATAGAGCATTTCTGACCATAGAAGCCAAGAACTAAGCAAATTGAGCTTTTTGAGCCCTGAAATGACTTTTTGTGTCTAATAGTAGAAACACACTCAAAATCTTTATTCTGCATTAAAACAGCTTCAAAAATGCTTTCTCTCACTGAGAAACACGTTTTAAAGCATATCTGGGCTTGTTTTGAGTTGATTTGCTTAGAATTACTAAAACAGCATTTCTGACCATAGAAGCCAAAAACTAAGCAAATTGAGCTTTTTGAGCCCTTGAAATGACTTTCTGTGCCTAATAGTAGAAACACACTGAAAATCTTTATTCTGCATTGAAACAGCTTCAAAATGCTTTCTCTCACTGAGAAACACGTTTTAAAGCATATCTGGGCTTTGTTTTGAGTTGGTTTGCTTAGAACTACTAAAACAGCATTTCTGACCATAGAAGCCATAAACTAAGCAAATTGCGCTTTTTGAGCCCTGAAATGACTTTTTGTGTCTAATAGTAGAAACACACTCAAAATCTTTATTCTGCATTGAAACTGCTTCAAAATGCTTTCTCTCACTGAGAAACACGTTTTAAAGCATATCTGGGCTTGTTTTGAGTTGGTTTGCTTAGAATTACTAAAACAGCATTTCTGACCATAGAAGCCAAAAACTAAGCAAATTGAGCTTTTTGAGCCCTGAAATGACTTTTTGTGTCTAATAGTAGAAACACACTGAAAATCTTTATTCTGCATTGAAACTGCTTCAAAATGCTTTCTCTCACTGAGAAACACGTTTTAAAGCATATCTGGGCTTGTTTTGAGTTGGTTTGCTTAGAATTACTAAAACAGCATTTCTGACCATAGAAGCCAAAAACTAAGCAAATTGAGCTTTTGAGCCCTGAAATGACTTTTTGAGTCTAATAGTAGAAACACACTGAAAATCTTTATTCTGCATTAAAACAGCTTCAAAATGCTTTCTCTCACTGAGAAACACGTTTTAAAGCATATCTGGGCTTAGTTTTTAGTTGGTTTGCTTACAATTACTAAAACAGCATTTCTGACCATAGAAGCCAAAAACTAAGCAAATTGAGTTTTTGAGCCCTGAAATGACTTTTTGTGTCTAATAGTAGAAACACACTCAAAATCTTTATTCTGCATTGAAACTGCTTCAAAATGCTTTCTCTCACTGAGAAACACGTTTTAAAGCATATCTGGGCTTGTTTTGAGTTGGTTTGCTTAGAATTACTGAAACAGCATTTCTGACCATAGAAGCCAAAAACTAAGCAAATTGAGCTTTTTGAGCCCTGAAATGACTTTTTGTGTCTAATAGTAGAAACACACTGAAAATCTTTATTCTGCATTGAAACTGCTTCAAAATGCTTTCTCTCACTGAGAAACACGTTTTAAAGCATATCTGGGCTTTGTTTTTAGTTGGTTTGCTTACAATTACTAAAACAGCATTTCTGACCATAGAAGCCAAAAACTAAGCAAATTGAGCTTTTTGAGCCCTGAAATGACTTTTTGTGTCTAATAGTAGAAACACACTGAAAATCTTTATTCTGCATTGAAACTGCTTCAAAATGCTTTCTCTCACTGAGAAACACGTTTTAAAGCATATCTGGGCTTAGTTTTTAGTTGGTTTGCTTACAATTACTAAAACAGCATTTCTGACCATAGAAGCCAAGAACTAAGCAAATTGAGCTTTTTGAGCCCTGAAATGACTTTTTGTGTCTAATAGTAGAAACACACTCAAAATCTTTATTCTGCATTGAAACTGCTTCAAAATGCTTTCTCTCACTGAGAAACACGTTTTAAAGCATATCTGGGCTTGTTTTGAGTTGGTTTGCTTAGAATTACTAATAGAGCATTTCTGACTATAGTTGCCAAGAACTAAGCAAATTGAGCTTTTTGAGCCCTGAAATGACTTTTTGTGTCTAATAGTAGAAACACACTCAAAATCTTTATTCTGCATTAAAACAGCTTCAAAATGCTTTCTCTCACTAAGAAACACGTTTTAAAGCATATCTTGGGCTTGTTTTGAGTTGGTTTGCTTAGAATTACTAATAGAGCATTTCTGACCATAGAAGCCAAGAACTAAGCAAATTGAGCTTTTGGAGCCCTGAAATGACTTTTTGTGTCTAATAGTAGAAACACACTCAAAATCTTTATTCTGCATTGAAACAGCTTCAAAATGCTTTCTCTCACTAAGAAACACGTTTTAAAGCATATCTTGGGCTTGTTTTGAGTTGGTTTGCTTAGAATTACTAATAGAGCATTTCTGACCATAGAAGCCAAGAACTAAGCAAATTGAGCTTTTTGAGCCCTGAAATGACTTTTTGTGTCTAATAGTAGAAACACACTCAAAATCTTTATTCTGCATTGAAACTGCTTTCAAAATGCTTTCTCTCACTGAGAAACACGTTTTAAAGCATATCTGGGCTTGTTTTGAGTTGGTTTGCTTAGAATTACTAATAGAGCATTTCTGACTATAGTTGCCAAGAACTAAGCAAATTGAGCTTTTGAGCCCTGAAATGACTTTTTGTGTCTAATAGTAGAAACACACTCAAAATCTTTATTCTGCATTAAAACAGCTTCAAAATGCTTTCTCTCACTAAGAAACACGTTTTAAAGCATATCTTGGGCTTGTTTTGAGTTGGTTTGCTTAGAATTACTAATAGAGCATTTCTGACCATAGAAGCCAAGAACTAAGCAAATTGAGCTTTTGAGCCCTGAAATGACTTTTTGTGTCTAATAGTAGAAACACACTCAAAATCTTTATTCTGCATTAAAACAGCTTCAAAATGCTTTCTCTCACTGAGAAACACGTTTTAAAGCATATCTGGGCTTGTTTTGAGTTGGTTTGCTTAGAATTACTAATGGAGCATTTCTGACCATAGAAGCCAAGAACTAAGCAAATTGAGCTTTTTGAGCTTTGAAATGACTTTTTGTGTCTAATAGTAGAAACACACTCAAAATCTTTATTCTGCATTAAAACAGCTTCAAAATGCTTTCTCTCACTGAGAAACACGTTTTAAAGCATATCTGGGCTTGTTTTGAGTTGGTTTGCTTAGAATTACTAAAACAGCATTTCTGACCATAGAAGCCAAAAACTAAGCAAATTGAGCTTTTGAGCCCTGAAATGACTGTTTGTGTCTAATAGTAGAAACACACTCAAAATCTTTATTCTGCATTGAAACTCCTTCAAAATGCTTTCTCTCACTGAGAAACACGTTTTTAAAGCACATCTGGGCTTGTTTTGAGTTGATTTGCTTAGAATTACTAAAACAGCATTTCTGAACATAGAAATCAAAAACTAAGCAAATTGAGCTTTTGAGCCCTGAAATGACTGTTTGTGTCTAATAGTAGAAACACACTCAAAATCTTTATTCTGCATTGAAACTCCTTCAAAATGCTTTCTCTCACTGAGAAACACGTTTTTAAAGCATATCTGGTCTTTGTTTTTAGTTGGTTTGCTTTCAATTACTAAAACAGCATTTCTGATCATAGAAGCCAAAAACTAAGCAAATTGAGCTTTTGAGCCCTGAAATGACTTTTTGTGTCTAATAGTAGAAACACACTCAAAATCTTTATTCTGCATTAAAACAGCTTCAAAATGCTTTCTCTCACTGAGAAACACGTTTTTAAAGCATATCTGGGCTTGTTTTGAGTTGGTTTGCTTAGAATTACTAATGGAGCATTTCTGACCATAGAAGCCAAGAACTAAGCAAATTGAGCTTTTGAGCCCTGAAATGACTTTTTGTGTCTAATAGTAGAAACACACTCAAAATCTTTATTCTGCATTGAAACTGCTTCAAAATGCTTTCTCTCACTGAGAAACACGTTTTAAAGCATATCTGGGCTTGTTTTGAGTTGGTTTGCTTAGAATTACTAATAGAGCATTTCTGACTATAGTTGCCAAGAACTAAGCAAATTGAGCTTTTGAGCCCTGAAATGACTTTTTGTGTCTAATAGTAGAAACACACTCAAAATCTTTATTCTGCATTAAAACAGCTTCAAAATGCTTTCTCTCACTAAGAAACACGTTTTAAAGCATATCTTGGGCTTGTTTTGAGTTGGTTTGCTTAGAATTACTAATAGAGCATTTCTGACCATAGAAGCCAAGAACTAAGCAAATTGAGCTTTTGAGCCCTGAAATGACTTTTTGTGTCTAATAGTAGAAACACACTCAAAATCTTTATTCTGCATTGAAACTGCTTCAAAATGCTTTCTCTCACTGAGAAACACGTTTTAAAGCATATCTGGGCTTGTTTTGAGTTGGTTTGCTTAGAATTACTAATAGAGCATTTCTGACTATAGTTGCCAAGAACTAAGCAAATTGAGCTTTTTGAGCCCTGAAATGACTTTTTGTGTCTAATAGTAGAAACACACTCAAAATCTTTATTCTGCATTAAAACAGCTTCAAAATGCTTTCTCTCACTAAGAAACACGTTTTAAAGCATATCTTGGGCTTGTTTTGAGTTGGTTTGCTTAGAATTACTAATAGAGCATTTCTGACCATAGAAGCCAAGAACTAAGCAAATTGAGCTTTTGAGCCCTGAAATGACTTTTTGTGTCTAATAGTAGAAACACACTCAAAATCTTTATTCTGCATTGAAACTGCTTCAAAATGCTTTCTCTCACTGAGAAACACGTTTTAAAGCATATCTGGGCTTGTTTTGAGTTGGTTTGCTTAGAATTACTAATAGAGCATTTCTGACTATAGTTGCCAAGAACTAAGCAAATTGAGCTTTTGAGCCCTGAAATGACTTTTGTGTCTAATAGTAGAAACACACTCAAAATCTTTATTCTGCATTAAAACAGCTTCAAAATGCTTTCTCTCACTAAGAAACACGTTTTAAAGCATATCTTGGGCTTGTTTTGAGTTGGTTTGCTTAGAATTACTAATAGAGCATTTCTGACCATAGAAGCCAAGAACTAAGCAAATTGAGCTTTTGAGCCCTGAAATGACTTTTTGTGTCTAATAGTAGAAACACACTCAAAATCTTTATTCTGCATTAAAACAGCTTCAAAATGCTTTCTCTCACTGAGAAACACGTTTTAAAGCATATCTGGGCTTGTTTTGAGTTGGTTTGCTTAGAATTACTAATGGAGCATTTCTGACCATAGAAGCCAAGAACTAACAAATTGAGCTTTTGAGCTTTGAAATGACTTTTTGTGTCTAATAGTAGAAACACACTCAAAATCTTTATTCTGCATTAAAACAGCTTCAAAATGCTTTCTCTCACTGAGAAACACGTTTTAAAGCATATCTGGGCTTGTTTTGAGTTGGTTTGCTTAGAATTACTAAAACAGCATTTCTGACCATAGAAGCCAAAAACTAAGCAAATTGAGCTTTTGAGCCCTGAAATGACTGTTTGTGTCTAATAGTAGAAACACACTCAAAATCTTTATTCTGCATTGAAACTCCTTCAAAATGCTTTCTCTCACTGAGAAACACGTTTTAAAGCACATCTGGGCTTGTTTTGAGTTGATTTGCTTAGAATTACTAAAACAGCATTTCTGAACATAGAAATCAAAAACTAAGCAAATTGAGCTTTTTGAGCCCTGAAATGACTGTTTGTGTCTAATAGTAGAAACACACTCAAAATCTTTATTCTGCATTGAAACTCCTTCAAAATGCTTTCTCTCACTGAGAAACACGTTTTAAAGCATATCTGGTCTTTGTTTTTAGTTGGTTTGCTTTCAATTACTAAAACAGCATTTCTGATCATAGAAGCCAAAAACTAAGCAAATTGAGCTTTTTGAGCCCTGAAATGACTTTTTGTGTCTAATAGTAGAAACACACTCAAAATCTTTATTCTGCATTAAAACAGCTTCAAAATGCTTTCTCTCACTGAGAAACACGTTTTAAAGCATATCTGGGCTTGTTTTGAGTTGGTTTGCTTAGAATTACTAATGGAGCATTTCTGACCATAGAAGCCAAGAACTAAGCAAATTGAGCTTTTTGAGCCCTGAAATGACTTTTTGTGTCTAATAGTAGAAACACACTCAAAATCTTTATTCTGCATTGAAACTGCTTCAAAATGCTTTCTCTCACTGAGAAACACGTTTTAAAGCATATCTGGGCTTGTTTTGAGTTGGTTTGCTTAGAATTACTAATAGAGCATTTCTGACTATAGTTGCCAAGAACTAAGCAAATTGAGCTTTTGAGCCCTGAAATGACTTTTTGTGTCTAATAGTAGAAACACACTCAAAATCTTTATTCTGCATTAAAACAGCTTCAAAATGCTTTCTCTCACTAAGAAACACGTTTTAAAGCATATCTTGGGCTTGTTTTGAGTTGGTTTGCTTAGAATTACTAATAGAGCATTTCTGACCATAGAAGCCAAGAACTAAGCAAATTGAGCTTTTGAGCCCTGAAATGACTTTTTGTGTCTAATAGTAGAAACACACTCAAAATCTTTATTCTGCATTGAAACTGCTTCAAAATGCTTTCTCTCACTGAGAAACACGTTTTAAAGCATATCTGGGCTTGTTTTGAGTTGGTTTGCTTAGAATTACTAATAGAGCATTTCTGACTATAGTTGCCAAGAACTAAGCAAATTGAGCTTTTGAGCCCTGAAATGACTTTTTGTGTCTAATAGTAGAAACACACTCAAAATCTTTATTCTGCATTAAAACAGCTTCAAAATGCTTTCTCTCACTAAGAAACACGTTTTAAAGCATATCTTGGGCTTGTTTTGAGTTGGTTTGCTTAGAATTACTAATAGAGCATTTCTGACCATAGAAGCCAAGAACTAAGCAAATTGAGCTTTTGAGCCCTGAAATGACTTTTTGTGTCTAATAGTAGAAACACACTCAAAATCTTTATTCTGCATTAAAACAGCTTCAAAATGCTTTCTCTCACTGAGAAACACGTTTTAAAGCATATCTGGGCTTGTTTTGAGTTGGTTTGCTTAGAATTACTAATGGAGCATTTCTGACCATAGAAGCCAAGAACTAAGCAAATTGAGCTTTTTGAGCTTTGAAATGACTTTTTGTGTCTAATAGTAGAAACACACTCAAAATCTTTATTCTGCATTAAAACAGCTTCAAAATGCTTTCTCTCACTGAGAAACACGTTTTAAAGCATATCTGGGCTTGTTTTGAGTTGGTTTGCTTAGAATTACTAAAACAGCATTTCTGACCATAGAAGCCAAAAACTAAGCAAATTGAGCTTTTTGAGCCCTGAAATGACTGTTTGTGTCTAATAGTAGAAACACACTCAAAATCTTTATTCTGCATTGAAACTCCTTCAAAATGCTTTCTCTCACTGAGAAACACGTTTTAAAGCACATCTGGGCTTGTTTTGAGTTGATTTGCTTAGAATTACTAAAACAGCATTTCTGAACATAGAAACCAAAAACTAAGCAAATTGAGCTTTTTGAGCCCTGAAATGACTGTTTGTGTCTAATAGTAGAAACACACTCAAAATCTTTATTCTGCATTGAAACTCCTTCAAAATGCTTTCTCTCACTGAGAAACACGTTTTAAAGCATATCTGGTCTTTGTTTTTAGTTGGTTTGCTTTCAATTACTAAAACAGCATTTCTGATCATAGAAGCCAAAAACTAAGCAAATTGAGCTTTTTGAGCCCTGAAATGACTTTTTGTGTCTAATAGTAGAAACACACTCAAAATCTTTATTCTGCATTAAAACAGCTTCAAAATGCTTTCTCTCACTGAGAAACACGTTTTAAAGCATATCTGGGCTTGTTTTGAGTTGGTTTGCTTAGAATTACTAATGGAGCATTTCTGACCATAGAAGCCAAGAACTAAGCAAATTGAGCTTTTTGAGCCCTGAAATGACTTTTTGAGTCTAATAGTAGAAACACACTGAAAATCTTTATTCTGCATTGAAACAGCTTCAAAATGCTTTCTCTCGCTGAGAAACACGTTTTAAAGCATATCTGGGTTTAGTTTTTAGTTGGTTTGCTTACAATTACTAAAACAGCATTTCTGACCATAGAAGCCAAAAACTAAGCAAATTGAGCTTTTTGAGCCCTGAAATGACTTTTTGTGTCTAATAGTAGAAACACACTGAAAATCTTTATTCTGCATTAAAACAGCTTCAAAATGCTTTCTCTCACTGAGAAACACGTTTTAAAGCATATCTGGGCTTGTTTTGAGTTGGTTTGCTTAGAATTACTAATAGAGCATTTCTGACCATAGAAGCCAAGAACTAAGCAAATTGAGCTTTTTGAGCCCTGAAATGACTTTTTGTGTCTAATAGTAGAAACACACTGAAAATCTTTATTCTGCATTGAAACTGCTTCAAAATGCTTTCTCTCACTGAGAAACACGTTTTAAAGCATATCTGGGCTTGTTTTGAGTTGGTTTGCTTAGAATTACTAAAACAGCATTTCTGACCATAGAAGCCAAAAACTAAGCAAATTGAGCTTTTTGAGCCCTGAAATGACTTTTTGAGTCTAATAGTAGAAACACACTGAAAATCTTTATTCTGCATTGAAACAGCTTCAAAATGCTTTCTCTCACTGAGAAACACTCACTAGAATTACTGAAACACTGTTTTAAAGCATATCTGGGCTTAGTTTTTGGTTGGTTTGCTTTACAATTACTAAAACAGCATTTCTGACCATAGAAGCCAAAAACTAAGCAAATTGAGCTTTTGAGCCCTGAAATGACTTTTTTTGTGTCTAATAGTAGAAACACACTCAAAATCTTTATTCTGCATTGAAACTGCTTCAAAATGCTTTATCTCACTGAGAAACACGTTTTAAAGCATATCTGGGCTTGTTTTGAGTTGGTTTGCTTAGAATTACTAAAACAGCATTTCTGACCATAGAAGCCAAAAACTAAGCAAATTGAGCTTTTGAGCCCTGAAATGACTTTTTGTGTCTAATAGTAGAAACACACTCAAAATCTTTATTCTGCATTGAAACTGCTTCAAAATGCTTTCTCTTACTGAGAAACACGTTTTAAAGCATATTTGGGCTTGTTTTGAGTTGGTTTGCTTAGAATTACTAAAACAGCATTTCTGACCATAGAAGCCAAAAACTAAGCAAATTGAGCTTTTGAGGCCTGAAATGACTTTTTTGTGTCTAATAGTAGAAACACACTGAAAATCTTTATTCTGCATTGAAACAGCTTCAAAATGCTTTCTCTCACTGAGAAACACGTTTTAAAGCATATCTGGGCTTTGTTTTTAGTTGGTTTGCTTACAATTACTAAAACAGCATTTCTGACCATAGAAGCCAAGAACTAAGCAAATTGAGCTTTTTGAGCCCTGAAATGACTTTTTGTGTCTAATAGTAGAAACACACTCAAAATCTTTATTCTGCATTGAAACAGCTTCAAAATGCTTTTTCTCACTGAGAAACACGTTGTAAAGCATATCTTGGCTTGTTTTGAGTTGGTTTGCTTAGAATTACTAAAACAGCATTTCTGACCATAGAAGCCAAAAACTAAGCAAATTGAGCTTTTTGAGCCCTTGAAATGACTTTCTGTGTCTAATAGTAGAAACACACTCAAAATCTTTATTCTGCATTGAAACAGCTTCAAATTGCTTTCTGTCACTGAGAAACACGTTTGTTACGTCCCTCGTATGTTTGCTTTTGTATTTTGTTGTTGTCTCTCTCCCTCTACTTTTTTTCCCATATTTAGGTTTCCCTATTGGGTGACGACTGAGTTTGGGCAACCAATCAGGCCGGACCTACCACTTTAAAAGCGGCCTGGTGCTGTGTCAGTCGTCCTGCTATTCAGCTAGCAGACGGCTGTCCAATCTTGTGGCAAACTGTCTTTTGTCTTTTGTCGTTAACCGTCTTTGTTAATTTAAGACTTACTTTTGTTACCTCCTTTCTGTGAGTTAGTTTAACTTTAGGTTACTCCATGTTATGTTTAGGTTAGGAGTGACAGCCACCCGTGTATTTTTGTTTCATTATGTAGTGTAGTTTATCTGGGCGTCGGATACGCTGAAGATATCGGTTTTGTTTCTACATTCTTTTTTTGTTAGTTAGATTAGTTGGGTTGGGGCCTTAGTTATTAGGATCGTTTTGTTTTTTTATATTTCCTTTGATTTGGCGTCACTCATTCTTTTCTCTTCTCTTTTTAGGTTAGGAATCTATCTCTTGTTAAAAAAAAACTGTTAAATAAAAGCAGATTGATTTCAACATCTACGTTTGCCTCACGGACATTCTTTATTGCAGTTCTTAGCAGCCGTTGCATCTCACTTAAATGTTACTGCATCCCCGTTTAACAACAAACACGTAACATTAATTGGTGGCAGCGGTGGGATACTCATTTCTTGTGAGTATCTAATTTGGGGATTAAAATGGTGAGGTGCACTGTTGCTGGGATAGCGATGGGGTGTCCGTGAGGTAAAACTTTGTTTAGAAAGAGAAGAATTTTTTTTGAACGGCGGTTTCCTTTGAGTTAGCTTAATATTTAATTAAGCGGTTCGAATGGCTGATTTTGATTTAGACAGTTTTGTTAGTCGCCAACGAATGAGCAGCTGGATAGGTGTAGAAAGGACGATTTGGTTTGTATTGCTGAGCACTTTAAAATTAAGGTTAATAAGCAGCAGCTGAAGAGGGAAATTAAGAGCGCCGTGGCGAAGGGGCTGGCGGAGCTTGGTGTGTTGGCATTGGCTGGTGGAGTAGAGCAGGACTCGCTCAGTGATGATGGTCACTCTCTTGTACTTGGTGAGGAGGAAGCGAGCGAAACGGCTGAGGTGGAGGAGTCCAAAGCCAAAGCTGTATTGCCGCCCTTCGATCCTCTTTCCCCTGCCCTATCTGGGTCTGGCGGTGATGCGCGTTTTAAGTTACGTCTGGCTAAACTCCAGATGGAAGAACGCGCGAGGGTGGCTGAGCGTCAGGCTGAGCTAGAGTTGCAGCTTGAGGTCCGTCGTTTAGAAATTGAGGCGGATAAACAAACTCAAGTTGCGGAGAGCTCGAATTAAGAGTTGCCAAAGACGCACCAGTGCTTCCTGCTCCAGTAGCCCCTGCTCCTGCGCCGGTAACTCCTCCTATGCCAGTGATTCCTTCTGTGCCAGCCGCCCCTTCTGTACCTATTCATCCTGCATGTGCAGCAAACGCTGATACTGTTTCCAGAATCGGAGCGTCAGGGAATACGTTCGACGTGAGTAAGCATATTGCTCTTGTACCACAGTTTAGAGAAAGCGAGGTTGACTCGTATTTTAATGTTTTTGAGCGAATTGCTTCGGCTTTGAGTTGGCCTAGAGATGTATGGTCTCTGTTACTGCAATGTAAGTTAACGGGAAAAGCTCAGGAAGTGTGTGCTGTTTTATCTTTAGAGGATAGCCTCGACTATGATGTTGTTAAAACGGCTATTCTGAGAGCTTATGAATTGGTTCCCGAGGCTTATAGGCAGAGATTCAGAAGTTATAAAAAAGGCTCGGGTCAGACTTTCGTTGAGTTCGCTTAGGAAAAGTCTATGCTCTTTGACAAATGGTGCGTAGCGAGCAAGGTTATAGAGTTTCAGGCATTACGTGAATTAATTTTGCTTGAAGAATTTAAAGGTTGCGTTCCTGAACGTGTTGCTGTCTACTTAAATGAGCAGAAGGTAAACTCGTTGTCCAGTGCGTCTGTTCTCGCGACGAATTTGCTCTGACACACAAAACTGTTTTTATTGCCCGTACCGAAAAGGTCTCCTCAGCTTCCTCAGTTTCGAAGGATCAATCCCGTCTTAAGTTTACTCCCAAAGATAAAGAAGGTAGACAATGCTTTTATTGTCATAAGCCGGGTCATGTAATTGCTGATTGCCTTGCTTTAAAACGAAAAATCGCAGTCTAACCCTCCTAAGAATGTTGGTCTTGTAAAGACTGTTGACTTGATTAATAAAACCACGATCAGATAGATGAAGGCTATCAACCTTTTTGTTGGAAGGATTAGTTTCTGCTGATGCTCAGTCCACAGACCAGGTTCAGGTGACCATGCTGCGTGATACTGGTGCCATGCAAACAATCGTGGCTAAAGACGCGCTTTCTTTTTCTGATCAAACCTTCTGTGGTAGTTATGTTTTGGTACGAGGTATTGGAATGAAGACTGTCAGAGTTCCCTTGCATCAGATTTATTTGCGCTCCGAGTTGTTTACAGGAATAATTAAAGTGGGAGTGCGGGAAAATTTGCCTGTTGGCGGGGTAAAACTTATTCTTGGTAACGATGTGGCCGGTGGAAGGGTGATTCCTTTTATAGAAGTTTTAGACAAACCCGATTTGCTTGATCAATGTGATGAAATGTCTGAAAGATTTCCTGAAGTCTTTCCTGTCTGTGCCGTATGCAGCGTGCCCAGACTCGTAAACTCGCTGATGCGCCTGATTTGGCTAACACTTTTATGGCATCTTCTATGGAGCATAATACTTTGATGACTGATGAAGCTAAGCCAGATGAAAAACTTGATCTAGTTGTGAACGACGTAAAATTACCAGTGACTCGAGATAACATTATCGCAGCTCAAAAAGCTGACTTGACCCTGTGTAAATACTTCTCTTCTGCTGTTTCTTTAGAAATGGCAAGTGAACGAAAAATGGCTTATTATATGGATAACGGATTACTGATGCGCAAATGGTGTAAAAATGTTTCGAAGATTTTGAATGGTCTACTGTTCACCAGATTGTTGTTCCTGAGTGTTACAGACAAGTCGACTTTCGTTGGCTCATGATAATGCCTTGTCTGGACACCTGGGTATTAGAAAAACTTACCAACGAATTTTAAAGCATTTTGTGTGGCCCAGATTAAAATCTGACGTAACGAAATATTGCAGAACATGTAGTACTTGTCAATTAGCAGGAAAGCCGAATCAAGTCATTCCCCGCGCACCGCTTGTTCCTATTCCTGTAATTGGGGAGGCCTTCTCTCACGTTATCGTTGATTGTGTTGGTCCCCTGCCTAGGACAAAGACTGGGAATCAGTACTTGTTGACGATAATGTGTGTAGCAACACGTTTTCCAGAGGCGATCCCGCTGCGTAAAATAACTGCTCCTGTAATTACTCGTGCGCTCGTGAAATTCTTTTTCAATGTTTGGATTACCTAGAACTGTGCAGACTGATCGGGGTACAAATTTTCTGTCCAAGGTTTTTTCTCAAATATTGATGACTCTAAAAGTTTCTCACAGGATTGCAAGCGCGTATCATCCAGAAAGCCAAGGGGCACTGGAACGATTTCATCAAACACTCAAATCCATGCTTCGTAAGTACTGTATGGAGACTAGCAAGGATTGGGATGAGGGCATACCCTTAGTACTGTTTGCTGTCAGAGAAGCAGAGCAAGAAAGTCTGGGGTTTAGTCCTGCTGCCTTAGTGTTTGGGCATACGGTGAGGGGTCCGTTAAAGATGCTTAAGGAAGATATGCTATCTTCTGATACTGATTCTAAAATAACGGTGTTGGAGTACGTAAGTAAGTTTCGTGAACGGTTACACCATGCTTGTATGATGGCACGCGAGTCTTTGTCAGATGCACAAATTACTATGAAAGATCAGTTTGATCGCATCGCTGTTCCACGTCACTTTAAAGAGGGAGATCAAGTGCTTGTTCTCATGCCTGTTATTGGTTCACCTTTGTCTGCACGTTTTTCAGGTCCGTATGAAGTGCTCAAGAAGCTTAGTGATACAGACTACGTAATTCAACGCCCGATCGCAGAAAGAAATCCCGTGTGTGTCATATCAACATGCTAAAAGCTTATTGTGTAAGAGAGTCATCACCAACGGCTGTGAGTATAACTAAAACCGAGAACGCTCAATCGCCAAGTGTTGCTCTTACTTGTGATGTGGTTATTGATCCTGATGAAGATGGAGTGATAGTTCGACATACATATCAGCAATGTGCCAGACTTAAGAATTCTGAAGTTTTGGTTAACTTAAGTTCTGCTTTAACACATCTTTCAGATCCTCAGAGAGCTGATATTGAACAGCTAATTAATGCATTTCCTTCGTTATTTAATGATGTTCCTACTCGTACAACAGTATTACAGCATGATATTGATGTAGGGAATTCTGCTCCGATTAAGCAACATGCTTACAGAATAAATGCATTGAAACGTTCTGTCATGAAAGATGAAGTTAAGTATCTTTTGGAGAATGGATTAGCGAAGCCGAGCTGCAGTTCGTGGAGTTCACCATGCTTACTTGTTAGTAAAAGTGATGGATCTGCCAGATTTTGTACAGACTATCGTAAAGTGAACGCTGTGACTACACCTGACTGTTTTCCATTGCCACGTATGGAAGACTGCGTTGACACTCTTGGTACTGCAAAGTTTGTTAGTAAACTGGATCTGCTGAAAGGGTATTGGCAGGTGCCTTTAACCGCTCGCGCATCAGATATTTCTGCGTTTGTGACACCGGATAGTTTTGCGCAATATTGCGTAATGGCTTTCGGTATGCGAAACGCTCCGGCAACGTTTCAGAGACTTGTTAATATGGTACTTTCTGGTATTCAAAATTGTAACGCCTATTTAGACGATCTTGTGATTTATTCACCTGACTGGGAGGATCATGTGTCAACTTTGCGAGAGGTATTTGCACGTCTCGCAGATGCGTCGCTAACCTTGAACCTTGCTAAATGTGAGTTTGGACAAGCTACGATCACATACTTGGGTAGGGAAGTGGGGCAAGGACAAGTAAGACCTGTGGAGGCAAAAGTAACTGCTGTTGCAGAGTTCCCTGCTCCTGCCTCGCGCAAAGAGCTGCGTAGGTTTTTGGGAATGGCAGGCTATTATCGAAACTTTTGTAAAAATTTCTCAACTGTCGTTAATCCGCTTACATCCCTTCTCAGTCCTTTGTGTCCATTTAAATGGAACGGCGCGTGTCAAACTGCTTTTGACGATGTGAAGGCATTGTTGTGCAATGCACCTGTTCTTATTGCTCCCGACTGTGCCAAGTCCTTCACGTTAGAAATTGATGCGAGTTCGATTGGTGCGGGTGCTGTACTGATCCAGGAGGATTCTTGTGGGATCGAACATCCAGTGTGTTTCTTCTCACGTAAGTTTAATAAACATCAGTTAAACTACTCCACAATTGAGAAAGAAACACTGGCCCTTTTGATGGCTTTACAGTACTTTGATGTGTACATTGGCTCAAGTAACATGCCTGTAATTGTATTCACCGATCACAATCCTTTGGTGTTTCTAGCGCGCATGTACAATCATAACCAACGGTTCGCGCGCTGGTCTTTAATCGTATAAGGTTACAACTTGGTGATTAAACACAAAAAGGGCTCGGAAAATATTATTGCTGATGCCTTATCTAGAGCTTGGGTGGTGATGTAAATTTGTTTAAAAACTAATTTGTGAAGGAAAAAGGAGAAAAAGAAATTAGTTTTTTTTTTAAGGGGGGAGGTGTTACGTCCCTCGTATGTTTGCTTTTGTATTTTGTTGTCTCTCTCCTCTACTTTTTTCCCATATTTAGGTTTCCCTATTGGGTGACGACTGAGTTTGGGCAACCAATCAGGCCGGACCTACCACTTTAAAAGCGCCTGGTGCTGCCTGCGTGTGTCAGTCGTCCTGCTATTCAGCTAGCAGACGGCTGTCCAATCTTGTGGCAAACTGTCTTTTTGTCTTTTGTCGTTAACCGTCTTTGTTAATTTAAGACTTACTTTTGTTACCTCCTTTCTGTGAGTTAGTTTAACTTTAGGTTACTCCATGTTATGTTTAGGTTAGGAGTGACAGCCACCCGTGTATTTTTGTTTCATTATGTAGTGTAGTTTATCTGGGCGTCGGATACGCTGAAGATATCGGTTTTGTTTCTACATTCTTTTTTTGTTAGTTAGATTAGTTGGATTGGGGCCTTAGTTATTAGGATCGTTTTGTTTTTTTATATTTCCTTTGATTTGGCGTCACTCATTCTTTTCTCTTCTCTTTTAGGTTAGGAATCTATCTCTTGTTAAAAAAAAACTGTTAAATAAAAGCAGATTGATTTCAACATCTACGTTTGCCTCACGGACATTCTTTATTGCAGTTCTTAGCAGCCGTTGCATCTCACTTAAATGTTACTGCATCCCCGTTTAACAACAAACACGTAACACGTTTTAAAGCATATCTGGGCTTTGTTTTTAGTTGGTTTGCTTAAAATTACTAAAACAGCATTTCTGACCATAGAAGCCAAAAACTAAGCAAATTGAGCTTTTTGAGCCCTGAAATGACTTTTTGAGTCTAATAGTAGAAACACACTCAAAATCTTTATTCTGCAAAGAAACAGCTTGAAATGCTTTCTCTCACTGAGAAACACGTTTTAAAGCATATCTGGGCTTAGTTTTTAGTTGGTTTGCTTTGAATTACTAAAACAGCATTTCTGACCATAGAAGCCAAGAACTAAGCAAATTGAGCTTTTTGAGCCCTGAAATGACTTTTTGTGTCTAATAGTAGAAACACACTCAATCTTTATTCTGCATTAAAACAGCTTCAAAATGCTTTCTCTCACTGAGAAACATGTTTTAAAGCATATCTGGGCTTGTTTTGAGTTGGTTTGCTTAGAATTACTAAAACAGCATTTCTGACCATAGAAGCCAAAAACTAAGCAAATTGAGCTTTTGAGCCCTGAAATGACTTTTTGTGTCTAATAGTAGAAACACACTGAAAATCTTTATTCTGCATTGAAACTGCTTCAAAATGCTTTCTCTTACTGAGAAACACGGTTTAAAGCATATCTGGGCTTGTTTTTAGTTGGTTTGCTTAGAATTACTAAAACAGCTTCTGCATTGAAACTGCTTCAAAAAAATGCTTCTCTCACTGAGAAACACGTTTTAAAGCTTATCTGGGCTTGTTTTGAGTTGGTTTGCTTACAATTACTAAAACAGCATTTCTGACCATAGAAGCCAAAAACTAAGCAAATTGAGCTTTTTGAGCCCTGAAATGACTTTTTGTGTCTAATAGTAGAAACACACTGAAAATCTTTATTCTGCATTGAAACTGCTTCAAAATGCTTTCATTCACTGAGAAACACGTTTTAAAGCATATCTGGACTTGTTTTGAGTTGGTTTGCTTAGAATTACTAAAACAGCATTTCTGACCATAGAAGCCAGAAACTAAGCAAATTGAGCTTTTTGAGCTCTGAAATGACTTTTTGTGTCTAATAGTAGATACACACTGAAAATCTTTATTCTGCATTGAAACTGCTTGAAAATGCTTTCTCTCGCTGAGAAACACGTTTTAAAGAATATCTGGGCTTGTTTTGAGTTAATTTGCTTAGAATTACTAAAACAGCATTTCTGACCATAGAAGCCAAAAACTAAGCAAATTGAGCTTTTTGAGACCTTGAAATGACTTTCTGTGTCTAATAGTAGAAACACACTGAAAATCTTTATTCTGCATTGAAACAGCTTCAAAATGCTTTCTCTCACTGAGAAACACGTTTTAAAGCATATCTGGGCTTTGTTTTTAGTTGGTTTGCTTACAATTACTAAAACAGCATTTCTGACCATAGAAGCCAAAAACTAAGCAAATTGAGCTTTTTGAGCCCTGAAATGACTTTTTGTGTCTAATAGTAGAAACACACTCAAAATCTTTATTCTACATTGAAACTGCTTCAAAATGTTTTCTCTCACTGAGAAACACGTTTTAAAGCATATCTGGGCTTTGTTTTTAGTTGGTTTGCTTACAATTACTAAAACAGCATTTCTGACCATAGAAGCCAAAAACTAAGCAAACTGAGCTTTTTGAGCCCTGAAATGACTTTTTGTGTCTAATAGTAGAAACACACTGAAAATCTTTATTCTGCATTGAAACTGCTTCAAAATGCTTTCACTCACTGAGAAACACGTTTTAAAGCATATCTGGGCTTGTTTTGAGTTAGTTTGCTTAGAATTACTTATAGAGCATTTCTGACCATAGAAGCCAAAAACTAAGCAAATTGAGCTTTTTGAGCCCTGAAATGACTTTTTGTGTCTAATAGTAGAAACACACTCAAAATCTTTATTCTGCATTGAAACAGCTTCAAAATGCTTTCTCTCACTGAGAAACACGTTTTAAAGCATATCTGGGCTTGTTTTGAGTTGGTTAGCTTAGAATTACTAATAGAGCATTTCTGACCATAGTTGCCAAGAACTAAGCAAATTGAACTTTTTGAGCCCTGAAATGACTTTTTGTGTCTAATAGTAGAAACACACTCAAAATCTTTATTCTGCATTAAAACAGCTTCAAAATGCTTTCTCTCACTGAGAAACACGTTTTAAAGCATATCTGGGCTTGTTTTGAGTTGGTTTGCTTAGAATTACTAAAACAGCATTTCTGACCATAGAAGCCAAAAACTAAGCAAATTGAGCTTTTTGAGCCCTGAAATGACTTTTTGTGTCTAATAGTAGAAACACACTGAAAATCTTTATTCTGCATTGAAACTGCATCAAAATGCTTTCTCTCACTGAGAAACACGTTTTAAAGCATATCTGGGCTTGTTTTGAGTTGGTTTGCTTAGAATTACTAAAACAGCATTTCTGACCATAGAAGCCAAAAACTAAGCAAATTGAGCTTTTTGAGCCCTTGAAATGACTTTCTGTGTCTAATAGTAGAAACACACTGAAAATCTTTATTCTGCATTGAAACAGCTTCAAAATGCTTTCTCTCACTGAGAAACACGTTTTAAAGCATATCTGGGCTTGTTTTGAGTTGGTTTGCTTAGAATTACTAAAACAGCATTTCTGACCATAGAAGCCAAAAACTAAGCAAATTGAGCTTTTTGAGCCCTTGAAATAACTTTCTGTGTCTAATAGTAGAAACACACTGAAAATCTTTATTCTGCATTAAAACAGCTTCAAAATGCTTTCTCTCACTGAGAAACACGTTTTAAAGCATATCTGGGCTTTGTTTTTAGTTGGTTTGTTTAAAATTACTAAAACAGCATTTCTGACCATAGAAGCCAAAAACTAAGCAAATTGAGCTTTTTGAGACCTTGAAATGACTTTCTGTGTCTAATAGTAGAAACACACTGAAAATCTTTATTCTGCATTGAAACAGCTTCAAAATGCTTTCTCTCACTGAGAAACACGTTTTAAAGCATATCTGGGCTTTGTTTTTAGTTGGTTTGCTTACAATTACTAAAACAGCATTTCTGACCATAGAAGCCAAAAACTAAGCAAATTGAGCTTTTGGAGCCCTGAAATGACTTTTTGTGTCTAATAGTAGAAACACACTCAAAATCTTTATTCTACATTGAAACTGCTTCAAAATGTTTTCTCTCACTGAGAAACACGTTTTAAAGCATATCTGGGCTTTGTTTTTAGTTGGTTTGCTTACAATTACTAAAACAGCATTTCTGACCATAGAAGCCAAAAACTAAGCAAACTGAGCTTTTGAGCCCTGAAATGACTTTTTGTGTCTAATAGTAGAAACACACTGAAAATCTTTATTCTGCATTGAAACTGCTTCAAAATGCTTTCACTCACTGAGAAACACGTTTTAAAGCATATCTGGGCTTGTTTTGAGTTAGTTTGCTTAGAATTACTTATAGAGCATTTCTGACCATAGAAGCCAAAAACTAAGCAAATTGAGCTTTTGAGCCCTGAAATGACTTTTTGTGTCTAATAGTAGAAACACACTCAAAATCTTTATTCTGCATTGAAAGAGCTTCAAAATGCTTTCTCTCACTGAGAAACACGTTTTAAAGCATATCTGGGCTTGTTTTGAGTTGGTTAGCTTAGAATTACTAATAGAGCATTTCTGACCATAGTTGCCAAGAACTAAGCAAATTGAACTTTTTGAGCCCTGAAATGACTTTTTGTGTCTAATAGTAGAAACACACTCAAAATCTTTATTCTGCATTAAAACAGCTTCAAAATGCTTTCTCTCACTGAGAAACACGTTTTAAAGCATATCTGGGCTTGTTTTGAGTTGGTTTGCTTAGAATTACTAAAACAGCATTTCTGACCATAGAAGCCAAAAACTAAGCAAATTGAGCTATTTGAGCCCTGAAATGACTTTTTGTGTCTAATAGTAGAAACACACTGAAAATCTTTATTCTGCATTGAAACTGCATCAAAATGCTTTCTCTCACTGAGAAACACGTTTTAAAGCATATCTGGGCTTGTTTTGAGTTGGTTTGCTTAGAATTACTAAAACAGCATTTCTGACCATAGAAGCCAAAAACTAAGCAAATTGAGCTTTTTGAGCCCTTGAAATGACTTTCTGTGTCTAATAGTAGAAACACACTGAAAATCTTTATTCTGCATTGAAACAGCTTCAAAATGCTTTCTCTCACTGAGAAACACGTTTTAAAGCATATCTGGGCTTGTTTTGAGTTGGTTTGCTTAGAATTACTAAAACAGCATTTCTGACCATAGAAGCCAAAAACTAAGCAAATTGAGCTTTTTGAGCCCTTGAAATAACTTTCTGTGTCTAATAGTAGAAACACACTGAAAATCTTTATTCTGCATTTAAACAGCTTCAAAATGCTTTCTCTCACTGAGAAACACGTTTTAAAGCATATCTGGGCTTTGTTTTTAGTTGGTTTGTTTAAAATGACTAAAACAGCATTTCTGACCATAGAAGCCAAAAACTAAGCTAATTGAGCTTTTTGAGCCCTGAAATGACTTTTTGTGTCTAATAGTAGAAACACACTCAAAATTTTTATTCTGCATTGAAACAGCTTCAAAATGCTTTCTCTCACTGAGAAACACGTTTTAAAGCATATCTGGGCTTGTTTTGAGTTGGTTTGTTTAGAATTACTAAAACAGCATTTCTGACCATAGAAGCCAAAAACTAAGCAAATTGAGCTTTTTGAGCCCTGAAATGACTTTTTGTGTCTAATAGTAGAAACACACTGAAAATCTTTATTCTGCATTAAAACAGCTTCAAAATTCTTTCTCTCACTGAGAAACACGTTTTAAAGCATATTTGGGCTTTGTTTTGAGTTGGTTTGCTTAGAATTACTAAAACAGCATTTCTGACCATAGAAGCCAAAAACTAAGCAAATTGAGCTTTTTGAGCTCTGAAATGACTTTTTGTGTCTAATTGTAGAAACACACTGAAAATCTTTATTCTGCCTTGAAACTGCTTCAAAATGCTTTCTCTCACTGAGAAACACGTTTTAAAGCATATCTGGGCTTGTTTTGAGTTGGTTTGCTTAGAATTACTAAAACAGCATTTCTGACCATAGAAGCCAAAAACTAAGCAAATTGAGCTTTTTGAGCCCTGAAATGACTTTTTGTGTCTAATAGTAGAAACACACTGAAAATCTTTATTCTGCATTGAAACAGCTTCAAAATGCTTTCTCTCACTGAGAAACACGTTTTAAAGCATACCTGGGCTTTGTTTTTAGTTGGATTGCTTAGAATTACTAATAGAGCATTTCTGACCATAGAAGCCAACAACTAGACAAATTGAGCTTTTTGAGCCCTGAATTGACTTTTTGTGTCTAATAGTAGAAACACACTCAAAATCTTTATTCTGCATTAAAACAGCTTCAAAATGCTTTCTCTCACTGAGAAACACGTTTTTAAAGCATATCTGGGCTTGTTTTGAGTTGGTTTGCTTAGAATTACTAAAACAGCATTTCTGACCATAGAAGCCATAAACTAAGCAAATTGAGCTTTTTGAGCCCTGAAATGACTTTTTGTGTCTAATAGTAGAAACACACTGAAAATCTTTATTCTGCATTGAAACTGCTTCAAAATGCTTTCTCTCACTGAGAAACACGTTTTAAAGCATATCTGGGCTTGTTTTGAGTTGGTTTGCTTAGAATTACTAAAACAGCATTTCTGACCATAGAAGCCAAAAACTAAGCAAGTTGAGCTTTTGAGCCCTGAAATGACTTTTTGTGTCTAATAGTAGAAAAACTGAAAATCTTTATTCTGCATTGAAACTGCTTCAAATTCTTTGTCTCACTGAGAAACACGTTTTAAAGCATATCTGGGCTTGTTTTGAGTTGATTTGCTTAGAATTACTAAAACAGCATTTCTGACCATACAAGCCAAAAACTAAGCAAATTGAGCTTTTTGAGCCCTGAAATGACTTTTTGTGTCTAATAGTAGAAACACACTGAAAATCTTTATTCTGCATTGAAACTCCTTCAAAATGCTTTCTCTCACTGAGAAACACGTTTTAAAGCATATCTGGGCTTGTTTTGAGTTGGTTTGCTTAGAATTACTAATAGAGCATTTCTGACCATAGAAGCCAACAACTAGACAAATTGAGCTTTTTGAGCCCTGAAATGACTTTTTTTGTCTAATAGTAGAAACACACTGAAAATCTTTATTCTGCATTGAAACTGCTTCAAAATGCTTTCTCTCACTGAGAAACACGTTTTAAAGCATATCTGGGCTTGTTTTGAGTTGGTTTGCTTAGAACTACTAAAACAGCATTTCTGACCATAGAAGCCAAAAACTAAGCAAATTGAGCTTTTTGACCCCTGAAATGACTTTTTGTGTCTAATAGTAGAAACACACTCAAAATCTTTATTCTGCATTGAAACAGCTTCAAAATGCTTTCTCTCACTGAGAAACACGTTTTAAAGCATATCTGGGCTTGTTTTGAGTTGGTTTGTTTAGAATTACTAAAACAGCATTTCTGATTATAGAAGCCAAAAACTAAGCAAATTGAGCTTTTTGAGCCCTGAAATGACTTTTTGTGTCTAATAGTAGAAACACACTGAAAATCTTTATTCTGCATTAAAACAGCTTCAAAATTCTTTCTCTCACTGAGAAACACGTTTTAAAGCATATCTGGGCTTTGTTTTGAGTTGGTTTGCTTAGAATTACTAAAACAGCATTTCTGACCATAGAAGCCAAAAACTAAGCAAATTGAGCTTTTTGAGCTCTGAAATGACTTTTTGTGTCTAATAGTAGATACACACTGAAAATCTTTATTCTGCATTGAAACTGCTTCAAAATGCTTTCTCTCACTGAGAAACACGTTGTAAAGCATATCTGGCCTTGTTTTGAGTAGGTTTGCTTACAATTACTAAAACAGCATTTCTGACCATAGAAGCCAAGAACTAAGCAAATTGAGCTTTTGAGCCCTGAAATGACTTTTTGAGTCTAATAGTAGAAACACACTCAAAATCTTTATTCTGCATTGAAACTGCTTCAAAATGCTTTCTCTCACTGAGAAACACGTTTTAAAGCATATCTGGGCTTGTTTTGAGTTGATTTGCTTTAGAATTACTAAAACAGCATTTCTGACCATACTTGAGAGCCAAAAACTAAGCAAATTGAGCTTTTGAGCCCTGAAATGACTTTTTGTGTCTAATAGTAGAAACACACTGAAAATCTTTATTCTGCATTGAAACTCCTTCAAAATGCTTTCTCTCACTGAGAAACACGTTTTTAAAGCATATCTGGGCTTGTTTTGAGTTGGTTTGCTTAGAATTACTAAAACAGCATTTCTGACCATAGAAGCCAAAAACTAAGCAAATTGAGCTTTTTGAGCCCTGAAATGACTTTTTGTGTCTAATAGTAGAAACACACTGAAAATCTTTATTCTGCATTGAAACTGCTTCAAAATGCTTTCTCTCACTGAGAAACACGTTTTAAAGCATATCTGGGCTTGTTTTGAGTTGGTTTGCTTAGAATTACTAAAACAGCATTTCTGACCATAGAAGCCAAAAACTAAGCAAATTGAGCTTTTTGAGCCCTGAAATGACTTTTTGTGTCTAATAGTAGAAAAAAACTGAAAATCTTTATTCTGCATTGAAACTGCTTCAAATGCTTTGTCTCACTGAGAAACACGTTTTAAAGCATATCTGGGCTTGTTTTGAGTTGATTTGCTTAGAATTACTAAAACAGCATTTCTGACCATACAAGCCAAAAACTAAGCAAATTGAGCTTTTTGAGCCCTGAAATGACTTTTTGTGTCTAATAGTAGAAACACACTGAAAATCTTTATTCTGCATTGAAACTGCTTCAAAATGCTTTCTCTCACTGAGAAACACGTTTTAAAGCATATCTGGGCTTGTTTTGAGTTGGTTTGCTTAGAACTACTAAAACAGCATTTCTGACCATAGAAGCCAAAAACTAAGCAAATTGAGCTTTTTGACCCCTGAAATGACTTTTTGTGTCTAATAGTAGAAACACACTCAAAATCCTTATTCTGCATTGAAACAGCTTCAAAATGCTTTCTCTCACTGAGAAACACGTTTTAAAGCATATCTGGGCTTGTTTTGAGTTGGTTTGTTTAGAATTACTAAAACAGCATTTCTGACCATAGAAGCCAAAAACTAAGCAAATTGAGCTTTTTGAGCCCTGAAATGACTTTTTGTGTCTAATAGTAGAAACACACTGAAAATCTTTATTCTGCATTAAAACAGCTTCAAAATTCTTTCTCTCACTGAGAAACACGTTTTAAAGCATATCTGGGCTTTGTTTTGAGTTGGTTTGCTTAGAATTACTAAAACAGCATTTCTGACCATAGAAGCCAAAAACTAAGCAAATTGAGCTTTTTGAGCTCTGAAATGACTTTTTGTGTCTAATAGTAGATACACACTGAAAATCTTTATTCTGCATTGAAACTGCTTCAAAATGCTTTCTCTCACTGAGAAACACGTTGTAAAGCATATCTGGGCTTGTTTTGAGTTGGTTTGCTTACAATTACTAAAACAGCATTTCTGACCATAGAAGCCAAGAACTAAGCAAATTGAGCTTTTGAGCCCTGAAATGACTTTTTGAGTCTAATAGTAGAAACACACTCAAAATCTTTATTCTGCATTGAAACTGCTTCAAAATGCTTTCTCTCACTGAGAAACACGTTTTAAAGCATATCTGGGCTTGTTTTGAGTTGATTTGCTTAGAATTACTAAAACAGCATTTCTGACCATACGAGCCAAAAACTAAGCAAATTGAGCTTTTTGAGCCCTGAAATGACTTTTTGTGTCTAATAGTAGAAACACACTGAAAATCTTTATTCTGCATTGAAACTCCTTCAAAATGCTTTCTCTCACTGAGAAACACGTTTTAAAGCATATCTGGGCTTGTTTTGAGTTGGTTTGCTTAGAATTACTAATAGAGCATTTCTGACCATAGAAGCCAACAACTAGACAAATTGAGCTTTTGAGCCCTGAAATGACTTTTTTTTGTCTAATAGTAGAAACACACTGAAAATCTTTATTCTGCATTGAAACTGCTTCAAAATGCTTTCTCTCACTGAGAAACACGTTTTAAAGCATATCTGGGCTTGTTTTGAGTTGGTTTGCTTAGAACTACTAAAACAGCATTTCTGACCATAGAAGCCAAAAACTAAGCAAATTGAGCTTTTTGACCCTGAAATGACTTTTTGTGTCTAATAGTAGAAACACACTCAAAATCTTTATTCTGCATTGAAACAGCTTCAAAATGCTTTCTCTCACTGAGAAACACGTTTTAAAGCATATCTGGGCTTGTTTTGAGTTGGTTTGTTTAGAATTACTAAAACAGCATTTCTGATTATAGAAGCCAAAAACTAAGCAAATTGAGCTTTTGAGCCCTGAAATGACTTTTGTGTCTAATAGTAGAAACACACTGAAAATCTTTATTCTGCATTAAAACAGCTTCAAAATTCTTTCTCTCACTGAGAAACACGTTTTAAAGCATATCTGGGCTTTGTTTTGAGTTGGTTTGCTTAGAATTACTAAAACAGCATTTCTGACCATAGAAGCCAAAAACTAAGCAAATTGAGCTTTTTGAGCTCTGAAATGACTTTTTGTGTCTAATAGTAGATACACACTGAAAATCTTTATTCTGCATTGAAACTGCTTCAAAATGCTTTCTCTCACTGAGAAACACGTTGTAAAGCATATCTGGCCTTGTTTTGAGTAGGTTTGCTTACAATTACTAAAACAGCATTTCTGACCATAGAAGCCAAGAACTAAGCAAATTGAGCTTTTGAGCCCTGAAATGACTTTTTGAGTCTAATAGTAGAAACACACTCAAAATCTTTATTCTGCATTGAAACTGCTTCAAAATGCTTTCTCTCACTGAGAAACACGTTTTAAAGCATATCTGGGCTTGTTTTGAGTTGATTTGCTTAGAATTACTAAAACAGCATTTCTGACCATACGAGCCAAAAACCTAAGCAAATTGAGCTTTTGAGCCCTGAAATGACTTTTTGTGTCTAATAGTAGAAACACACTGAAAATCTTTATTCTGCATTGAAACTCCTTCAAAATGCTTTCTCTCACTGAGAAACACGTTTTAAAGCATATCTGGGCTTGTTTTGAGTTGGTTTGCTTAGAATTACTAAAACAGCATTTCTGACCATAGAAGCCAAAAACTAAGCAAATTGAGCTTTTGAGCCTGAAATGACTTTTGTGTCTAATAGTAGAAACACACTGAAAATCTTTATTCTGCATTGAAACAGCTTCAAAATGCTTTCTCTCACTGAGAAACACGTTTTAAAGCATACCTGGGCTTTGTTTTTAGTTGGATTGCTTAAAATTACTAATAGAGCATTTCTGACCATAGAAGCCAACAACTAGACAAATTGAGCTTTTTGAGCCCTGAAATGACTTTTTGAGTCTAATAGTAGAAACACACTGAAAATCTTTATTCTGCATTGAAACAGCTTCAAAATGCTTTCTCTCACTGAGAAACACGTTTTAAAGCATACCTGGGCTTTGTTTTTAGTTGGATTGCTTAGAATTACTAATAGAGCATTTCTGACCATAGAAGCCAACAACTAGACAAATTGAGCTTTTTGAGCCCTGAAATGACTTTTTGTGTCTAATAGTAGAAACACACTCAAAATCTTTATTCTGCATTAAAACAGCTTCAAAATGCTTTCTCTCACTGAGAAACACGTTTTAAAGCATATCTGGGCTTGTTTTGAGTTGGTTTGCTTAGAATTACTAAAACAGCATTTCTGACCATAGAAGCCAAAAACTAAGCAAATTGAGCTTTTTGAGCCCTGAAATGACTTTCTGTGTCTAACAGTAGAAACACACTGAAAATCTTTATTCTGCATTGAAACTGCTTCAAAATGCTTTCTCTCACTGAGAAACATGTTTTAAAGCATATCTAAGCTTGTTTTGAGTTGGTTTGCTTAGAATTACTAAAACAGCATTTCTGACCATAGAAGCCAAAAACTAAGCAAATTGAGCTTTTTGAGCCCTGAAATGACTTTTTTTTGTCTAATAGTAGAAACACACTCAAAATCTTTATTCTGCATTGAAACAGCTTCAAAATGCTTTCTCTCACTGAGAAACACGTTTTAAAGCATATCTGGGCTTTGTTTTTAGTTGGTTTGCTTACAATTACTAAAACAGCATTTCTGACCATAGAAGCCAAGAACTAAGCAACTTGAGCTTTTGAGCCCTGAAATGACTTTTTGAGTCTAATAGTAGAAACACACTCAAAATCTTTATTCTGCATTGAAACTGCTTCAAAATGCTTTCTCTCACTGAGAAACACGTTTTAAAGCATATCTGGGCTTGTTTTGAGTTGGTTTGCTTAGAATTACTAAAACAGCATTTCTGACCATAGAAGCCAAAAACTAAGCAAATTGAGCTTTTTGAGCCCTGAAATGACTTTCTGTGTCTAACAGCAGAAACACACTGAAAATCTTTATTCTGCATTGAAACAGCTTCAAAATGCTTTCTCTCACTGAGAAACATGTTTTAAAGCATATCTAAGCTTGTTTTGAGTTGGTTTGCTTAGAATTACTAAAACAGCATTTCTGACCATAGAAGCCAAGAACTAAGCAAATTGAGCTTTTTGAGCCCTGAAATGACTTTCTGTGTCTAATAGTAGAAACACACTGAAAATCTTTATTCTGCATTGAAACAGCTTCAAAATGCTTTCTCTCACTGAGAAACACGTTTTAAAGCATATCTGGGCTTGTTTTGAGTTGGTTTGCTTAGAATTACTAATAGAGCATTTCTGACCATAGAAGCCAAAAACTAAGCAAATTGAGCTTTTTGAGCCTTTGAAATGACTTTTTTGTGTCTAATAGTAGAAACACACTGAAAATCTTTATTCTGCATTGAAACAGCTTCAAAATGCTTTCTCTCACTGAGAAACACGTTGTAAAGCATATCTGGGCTTGTTTTGAGTTGGTTTGCTTAGAATTACTAAAACAGCATTTCTGACCATAGAAGCCAAAAACTAAGCAAATTGAGCTTTTTGAGCCCTGAAATGACTTTCTGTGTCTAACAGTAGAAACACACTGAAAATCTTTATTCTGCATTGAAACAGCTTCAAAATGCTTTCTCTCACTGAGAAACATGTTTTAAAGCATATCTAAGCTTGTTTTGAGTTGGTTTGCTTAGAATTACTAAAACAGCATTTCTGACCATAGAAGCCAAGAACTAAGCAAATTGAGCTTTTGAGCCCTGAAATGACTTTCTGTGTCTAATAGTAGAAACACACTGAAAATCTTTATTCTGCATTGAAACAGCTTCAAAATGCTTTCTCTCACTGAGAAACACGTTTTAAAGCATATCTGGGCTTGTTTTGAGTTGGTTTGCTTAGAATTACTAATAGAGCATTTCTGACCATAGAAGCCAAAAACTAAGCAAATTGAGCTTTTTGAGCCCTTGAAATGACTTTCTGTGTCTAATAGTAGAAACACACTGAAAATCTTTATTCTGCATTGAAACAGCTTCAAAATGCTTTCTCTCACTGAGAAACACGTTTTAAAGCATATCTGGGCTTTGTTTTTAGTTGGTTTGCTTACAATTACTAAAACAGCATTTCTGACCATAGAAGCCAAGAACTAAGCAAATTGAGCTTTTGAGCCCTGAAATGACTTTTTGAGTCTAATAGTAGAAACACACTCAAAATCTTTATTCTGCATTGAAACTGCTTCAAAATGCTTTCTCTCACTGAGAAACACATTTTAAAGCATATCTGGCCTTGTTTTGAGTTGATTTGCTTAGAATTACTAAAACAGCATTTCTGACCATAGAAGCCAAAAACTAAGCAAATTGAGCTTTTTGAGCCCTGAAATGACTTTCTGTGTCTAATAGTAGAAACACACTGAAAATCTTTATTCTGCATTGAAACAGCTTCAAAATGCTTTCTCTCACTGAGAAACACGTTTTAAAGCATATCTGGGCTTTGTTTTTAGTTGGTTTGCTTACAATTACTAAAACAGCATTTCTGACCATAGAAGCCAAGAACTAAGCAACTTGAGCTTTTGAGCCCTTGAAATGACTTTTGAGTCTAATAGTAGAAACACACTCAAAATCTTTATTCTGCATTGAAACTGCTTCAAAATGCTTTCTCTCACTGAGAAACACGTTTTAAAGCATATCTGGGCTTGTTTTGAGTTGGTTTGCTTAGAATTACTAAAACAGCATTTCTGACCATAGAAGCCAAAAACTAAGCAAATTGAGCTTTTGAGCCCTGAAATGACTTTCTGTGTCTAACAGCAGAAACACACTGAAAATCTTTATTCTGCATTGAAACAGCTTCAAAATGCTTTCTCACTGAGAAACATGTTTTAAAGCATATCTAAGCTTGTTTTGAGTTGGTTTGCTTAGAATTACTAAAACAGCATTTCTGACCATAGAAGCCAATAACTAAGCAAATTGAGCTTTTGAGCCCTGAAATGACTTTCTGTGTCTAATAGTAGAAACACACTGAAAATCTTTATTCTGCATTGAAACAGCTTCAAAATGCTTTCTCTCACTGAGAAACACGTTTTAAAGCATATCTGGGCTTGTTTTGAGTTGGTTTGCTTAGAATTACTAATAGAGCATTTCTGACCATAGAAGCCAAAAACTAAGCAAATTGAGCTTTTGAGCCTTTGAAATGACTTTTGTGTCTAATAGTAGAAACACACTGAAAATCTTTATTCTGCATTGAAACAGCTTCAAAATGCTTTCTCTCACTGAGAAACACGTTGTAAAGCATATCTGGGCTTGTTTTGAGTTGGTTTGCTTAGAATTACTAAAACAGCATTTCTGACCATAGAAGCCAAAAACTAAGCAAATTGAGCTTTTGAGCCCTGAAATGACTTTCTGTGTGTCTAACAGTAGAAACACACTGAAAATCTTTATTCTGCATTGAAACAGCTTCAAAATGCTTTCTCACTGAGAAACATGTTTTAAAGCATATCTAAACACTTGTTGTTTTGAGTTGGTTTG
This sequence comes from Puntigrus tetrazona, assembly GCF_018831695.1. Taxonomy (NCBI): domain Eukaryota; kingdom Metazoa; phylum Chordata; class Actinopteri; order Cypriniformes; family Cyprinidae; genus Puntigrus; species Puntigrus tetrazona. The sequence continues at coordinate 17,741 of NW_025048090.1, read as the reverse complement.
CTTAGAATTACTAAAACAGCATTTCTGACCATAGAAGCCAAGAACTAAGCAAATTGAGCTTTTTGAGCCCTGAAATGACTTTCTGTGTCTAATAGTAGAAACACACTGAAAATCTTTATTCTGCATTGAAACAGCTTCAAAATGCTTTCTCTCACTGAGAAAAACGTTTTAAAGCATATCTGGGCTTGTTTTGAGTTGGTTTGCTTAGAATTACTAATAGAGCATTTCTGACCATAGAAGCCAAAAACTAAGCAAATTGAGCTTTTTGAGCCCTTGAAATGACTTTCTGTGTCTAATAGTAGAAACACACTGAAAATCTTTATTCTGCATTGAAACAGCTTCAAAATGCTTTCTCTCACTGAGAAACACGTTTTAAAGCATATCTGGGCTTTGTTTTTAGTTGGTTTGCTTACAATTACTAAAACAGCATTTCTGACCATAGAAGCCAAGAACTAAGCAAATTGAGCTTTTGAGCCCTGAAATGACTTTTTGAGTCTAATAGTAGAAACACACTCAAAATCTTTATTCTGCATTGAAACTGCTTCAAAATGCTTTCTCTCACTGAGAAACACATTTTAAAGCATATCTGGCCTTGTTTTGAGTTGATTTGCTTAGAATTACTAAAACAGCATTTCTGACCATAGAAGCCAAAAACTAAGCAAATTGAGCTTTTGAGCCCTGAAATGACTTTCTGTGTCTAATAGTAGAAACACACTGAAAATCTTTATTCTGCATTGAAACAGCTTCAAAATGCTTTCTCTCACTGAGAAACATGTTTTAAAGCATATCTAAGCTTGTTTTGAGTTGGTTTGCTTAGAATTACTAAAACAGCATTTCTGACCATAGAAGCCAAGAACTAAGCAAATTGAGCTTTTTGAGCCCTGAAATGACTTTCTGTGTCTAATAGTAGAAACACACTGAAAATCTTTATTCTGCATTTGAAACAGCTTCAAAATGCTTTCTCTCACGGAGAAACACGTTTTAAAGCATATCTGGGCTTGTTTTGAGTTGGTTTGCTTAAAATTACTAATAGAGCATTTCTGACCATAGAAGCCAAAAACTAAGCAAATTGAGCTTTTTGAGCCCTTGAAATGACTTTCTGTGTCTAATAGTAGAAACACACTGAAAATCTTTATTCTGCATTGAAACAGCTTCAAAATGCTTTCTCTCACTGAGAAACACGTTTTAAAGCATATCTGGGCTTGTTTTGAGTTGGTTTGCTTAGAAATACTAAAACAGCATTTCTGACCATAGAAGCCATAAACTAAGCAAATTGAGCTTTTTGAGCCCTGAAATGACTTTTTGTGTCTAATAGTAGAAACACACTGAAAATCTTTATTCTGCATTGAAACTGCTTCAAAATGCTTTCTCTCACTGAGAAACACGTTTTAAAGCATATCTGGGCTTTGTTTTTAGTTGGTTTGCTTACAATTACTAAAACAGCATTTCTGACCATAGAAGCCAAGAACTAAGCAAATTGAGCTTTTGAGCCCTGAAATGACTTTCTGTGTCTAATAGTAGAAACACACTGAAAATCTTTATTCTGCATTGAAACAGCTTCAAAATGCTTTCTCTCACTGAGAAACAATGTTTTAAAGCATATCTAAGCTTGTTTTGAGTTGGTTTGCTTAGAATTACTAAAACAGCATTTCTGACCATAGAAGCCAAAAACTAAGCAAATTGAGCTTTTTGAGCCCTTGAAATGACTTTCTGTGTCTAATAGTAGAAACACACTGAAAATCTTTATTCTGCATTGAAACAGCTTCAAAATGCTTTCTCTCACTGAGAAACATGTTTTAAAGCATATCTGGGCTTGTTTTGAGTTGGTTTGCTTAGAATTACTAAAACAGCATTTCTGACCATAGAAGCCAAGAACTAAGCAAATTGAGCTTTTGAGCCCTGAAATGACTTTTTGAGTCTAATAGTAGAAACACACTCAAAATCTTTATTCTGCATTGAAACTGCTTCAAAATGCTTTCTCTCACTGAGAAACACGTTTTAAAGCATATCTGGGCTTTGTTTTTAGTTGGTTTGCTTAGAATTACTAAAACAGCATTTCTGACCATAGAAGCCAAGAACTAAGCAAATTGAGCTTTTGAGCCTGAAATGACTTTTTCTGTGTCTAATAAGTAGAAACACACTGAAAATCTTTATTCTGCATTGAAACAGCTTCAAAATGCTTTCTCTCACTGAGAAACACGTTTTAAAGCATATCTGGGCTTGTTTTGAGTTGGTTTGCTTAGAATTACTAATAGAGCATTTCTGACCATAGAAGCCAAAAACTAAGCAAATTGAGCTTTTTGAGCCCTTGAAATGACTTTCTGTGTCTAATAGTAGAAACACACTGAAAATCTTTATTCTGCATTGAAACAGCTTCAAAATGCTTTCTCTCACTGAGAAACATGTTTTAAAGCATATCTGGGCTTGTTTTGAGTTGGTTTGCTTAGAATTACTAAAACAGCATTTCTGACCATAGAAGCCAAGAACTAAGCAAATTGAGCTTTTGAGCCCTGAAATGACTTTTTGAGTCTAATAGTAGAAACACACTCAAAATCTTTATTCTGCATTGAAACTGCTTCAAAATGCTTTCTCTCACTGAGAAACACATTTTAAAGCATATCTAGGCTTGTTTGAGTTGATTTGCTTAGAATTACTAAAACAGCATTTCTGACCATACCAGAAGCCAAAAACTAAGCAAATTGAGCTTTTTGAGCCCTGAAATGACTTTCTGTGTCTAATAGTAGAAACACACTGAAAATCTTTATTCTGCATTGAAACAGCTTCAAAATGCTTTCTCTCACTGAGAAACATGTTTTAAAAAGCATATCTAAGCTTGTTTTGAGTTGGTTTGCTTAGAATTACTAAAACAGCATTTCTGACCATAGAAGCCAAGAACTAAGCAAATTGAGCTTTTTGAGCCCTGAAATGACTTTCTGTGTCTAATAGTAGAAACACACTGAAAATCTTTATTCTGCATTTGAAACAGCTTCAAAATGCTTTCTCTCACTGAGAAACACGTTTTCAAGCATATCTGGGCTTGTTTGAGTTGGTTTGCTTAGAATTACTAATAGAGCATTTCTGACCATAGAAGCCAAAAACTAAAGCAAATTGAGCTTTTGAGCCCTGAAATGACTTTCTGTGTCTAATAGTAGAAACACACTGAAAATCTTTATTCTGCATTGAAACAGCTTCAAAATGCTTTCTCTCACTGAGAAACACGTTTTAAAGCATATCTGGGCTTGTTTTGAGTTGGTTTACTTAGAATTACTAAAACAGCATTTCTGACCATAGAAGCCATAAACTAAGCAAATTGAGCTTTTTGAGCCCTGAAATGACTTTTTGTGTCTAATAGTAGAAACACACTGAAAATCTTTATTCTGCATTGAAACTGCTTCAAAATGCTTTCTCTCACTGAAACACGTTTTAAAGCGTGTCTGAGGCTTGTTTTGAGTTGGTTTGCTTAGAATTACTAAAACAGCATTTCTGACCATAGAAGCCAAAAACTAAGCAAATTGAGCTTTTGAGCCCTGAAATGACTTTTTGTGTCTAATAGTAGAAACACACTGAAAATCTTTATTCTGCATTGAAACTGCTTCAAAATGCTTTCTCTCACTGAGAAACACGTTTTAAAGCATATCTGGGCTTGTTTTTGAGTTGGTTTGCTTAGAATTACTAAAAACAGCATTTCTGACCATAGAAGCCAAAAACTAAGCAAATTGAGCTTTTTGAGCCCTGAAATGACTTTTTGTGTCTAATAGTAGAAACACACTCAAAATCTTTATTCTGCATTGAAACAGCTTCAAAATGCTTTCTCTCGCTGAAACACGTTTTAAAGCATATCTGGGCTTTGTTTTTAGTTGGTTTGCTTACAATTACTAAAACAGCATTTCTGACCATAGAAGCCAAGAACTAAGCAAATTGAGCTTTTGAGCCTGAAATGACTTTTTGAGTCTAATAGTAGAAACACACTCAAAATCTTTATTCTGCATTGAAACTGCTTCAAAATGCTTTCTCTCACTGAGAAACACATTTTAAAAAAGCATATCTGGGCTTGTTTTGAGTTGATTTGCTTAGAATTACTAAAACAGCATTTCTGACCATAGAAGCCAAAAACTAAGCAAATTGAGCTTTTGAGCCCTGAAATGACTTTTTGTGTCTAATCAGTAGAAACACACATAGAAAATCTTTATTCTGCATTGAAACTGCTTCAAAATGCTTTCTCTCACTGAAACACGTTTTAAAGCATATCTGGGCTTATTTTGAGTTGGTTTGCTTAGAATTACTAAAACAGCATTTCTGACCATAGAAGCAAAAAACTAAGCAAATTGAGCTATTTGAGCCTGAAATGAGCTTTTTCTGTGTCTAACAGTAGAAACACACTGAAAATCTTTATTCTGCATTGAAACAGCATCAAATGCTTTCTCTCACTGAGAAACATGTTTTAAAGCATATCTGGGCTTGTTTTGAGTTGGTTTTGTAGAATTACTAATAGAGCATTTCTGACCATAGAAGCCAAGAACTAGAGCAAATTGAGCTTTTTGAGCCCTGAAATGACTTTTTGTGTCTAATAGTAGAAACACACTCAAAATCTTTATTCTGCATTAAAACAGCTTCAAAAATGCTTTCTCTCACTGAAGAAACACGTTTTAAAAACATATCTGAGCTTGTTTTGAGTTGGTTTGCTTAGAATTACTAAAACAGCATTTCTGACCATAGAAGCCAAAAACTAGGCAAATTGAGCTTTTGAGCCCTGAAATGACTTTTTGTGTCTAATAGTAGAAACACACTCAAAATCTTTATTCTGCATTGAAACAGCTTCAAAATGCTTTCTCTCACTGAAACACGTTTTAAAGCATACCTGGGCTTTGTTTTTAGTTGGATTGCTTAGAATTACTAATAGAGCATTTCTGACCATAGAAGCCAAGAACTAGAGCAAATTTGAGCTTTTTGAGCCCTGAAATGACTTTCTGTGTCTAATAGTAGAAACACACTGAAAATCTTTATTCTGCATTGAAACAGCTTCTAAAATGCTTTCTCTCACTGAGAAACCACGTTTTAAAGCATATCTAAGCTTGTTTTGAGTTGGTTTGTTTAGAATTACTAAAAACAGCATTTCTGACCATAGAAGCCAAAAACTAAGCAAATTGAGCTTTTGAGCCCTGAAATGACTTTCTGTGTCTAACAGTGAAACACACTTAAAATCTTTATTCTGCATTGAAACTGCTTCAAAATGCTTTCTCTCACTGAGAAACACGTTTTAAAAGCATATCTGGGCTTGTTTTGAGTTGGTTTGCTTAGAAGTACTAATAGAGCATTTCTGACCATAGAACCAAAGAACTAGGCAAATTGAGCTTTTTGAGCCCCTTGAAATGACTTTTTGTGTCTAATAGTAGAAACACACTCAAAATCTTTATTCTGCATTAAAACAACTTCAAAATGCTTTCTCTCACTGAGAAACACGTTTTAAAGCATATCTGGGCTTGTTTTGAGTTGGTTTGCTTAGAATTACTAAAGCAGCATTTCTGACCATAGAAGCCAAAACTAAGCAAATTGAGCTTTTTGAGCCTGAAATGACTTTTTTGTGTCTAATAGTAGAAACACACTCAAAATCTTTATTCTGCTTTAGAAACAGCTTCCAAAATGCTTTCTCTCACTGAAACACATTTTTAAAGCATATCTGGACTTTGTTTTTTAGTTGGTTTAACTTACAATTACTAGAAACAGCATTTCTGACCATAGAAGCCAAGAACTAAGCAAATTGAGCTTTTGAGCCCTGGAAATGACTTTTTGAGTCTAATAGTAGAAACACACTCCAAAAAATCTTTATTCTGCATTGAAACTGCTTCAAAATACTTTCTCTCACTGGAGAAAAACGTTTTAAAGCATATCTGGGCTTGTTTGAGTTGATTTGCTTAGAATTACTAAAACAGCATTTCTGACCATAGAAGCCAAAAAACTAAACAAATTGAGCTTTTAGGCCCTGAAATGACTTTCTGTGTCTAATAGGTAGAAAACACTGAAAATCTTTATTCTGCAGTGAAACTGCTTCAAAATGCTACTTTCTCCCCACTGAGAAACACGTTTAAAAGCATATCTGGGCTTGTTTTTAGTTGGTTTGTTTACAATTATTAAAACTGCATTTCTGACCATAGAAGCCAGAAACTAAACAAATTGAACTTTTGAGCCCACGAAATGACTTTTATTGTCTAAGAGTAGAAACACACTGAAAATCACTATTCTGCATTGAAACTGCCTTCAAAATGCTTTCTCTCACTGAGAAACAATGTTTTTAAAGCATATCTAAGCTTGTTTTGGGTTAGTTTGCTTAGAATTACTAAAACAGCATTTCCTGACCATAGAAACCAAGAACTAAGCAAATTGAGCTATTTGAGGCCTAGAAATGACTTTCTCTGTCTAACAGTGAAACCACACTGAAAATCTTTATTCTGCATTGAAACAACTTCAAAATGTTTTTCTCTCACTGAAAACATGTTTTAAAGCATATCTAGGCTTGTTTGAGTTGGTTTTGCTTAGAATTACTAAAACAGCACTTCCTGACCATAGAAACCAAGAACTAAACAAATTGAGCTTTTGAGCCTGGAAAATGACTTTTGTATCTAATAGTGAAACACACTCAAAATCTTTATTCTGCATTGAAGTAGCTTCAAAATGCTTTCCTCCACTGAGAAACACGTTTTAAAGCATACCTGGGCTTTGTTTTTAGTTGGATTACTTAGAATTACTAATAGAGCATTTTCTGACCATAGAAGCCAGAGCTAAACCAAATTAGGCTTTTTGAGCCCTAGAAATGACTTTCTGTGTCTAATAAGTAGAAACACACTGAAAATCTTATTCTGCATTGAACTGCTTCAAAATGCTTTCTCTCACTGAGAAACACGTTTTAAAAGCATATCTGGGCTTGTTTTGAGTTGGTTTGTTTAGAATTACTAAACAGCATTTCCTGACCATAAGAAACCAAAAATGTTAACCAAATTGAGCTATTTGAGCCCTGAAATGACTTTCTGTGTCTAATGGTAGAGGCTCACTGAAAATCTTTATTCTGCATTGAAAACTGCTTCAAAATACTTTCATTCACTGAGAAACATGTTTTAAAGCATATCTGGGGCTTGTTTAGTTGGTTTGCTTAGAATTACTAATAAACATTTCTGACCATAGAAGCCAAAAACTAAGCAAATTGAGCTTTTGAGCCCTGAAATGACTTTTTGTGTCTAATAGTAGAAACACACTCAAAATCTTTATTCTGCATTGAAACAGCTTCAAAATGCTTTCTCTCACTGAGAAACACGTTTTAAAGCATATCTGGGCTTGTTTTGAGTTGGTTTGCTTAGAATTACTAAAACAGCATTTCTGACCATAGAAGCCAAAAACTAAGCAAATTGAGCTTTTTGAGCCCTGAAATGACTTTTTGAGTCTAATAGTAGAAACACACTCAAAATCTTTATTCTGTATTGAAACAGCTTCAAAATGCTTTCTCTCTCACTGAGAAACACGTTTTAAAGCATATCTGGGCTTGTTTTGAGTTGGTTTGCTTAGAATTACTAATAGAGCATTTCTGACCATAGAAGCCAAAAACTAAGCAAATTGAGCTTTTGAGCCCTGAAATGACTTTTGTGTCTAATAGTAGAAACACACTGAAAATCTTTATTCTGCATTGAAACAGCTTCAAAATGCTTTCTCTCACTGAGAAACACGTTTTAAAGCATATCTGGGCTTGTTTTGAGTTGGTTTGCTTAGAATTACTAAAACAGCATTTCTGACCATAGAAGCCAAAAACTAAGCAAATTGAGCTTTTGAGCCCTGAAATGACTTTTGTGTCTAATAGTAGAAACACACTGAAAATCTTTATTCTGCATTGAAACTGCTTCAAAATGCTTTCTCTCACTGAGAAACACGTTTTAAAGCATATCTGGGCTTGTTTTGAGTTGGTTTGCTTAGAATTACTAATAGAGCATTTCTGACCATAGAAGCCAAAAAACTAAGCAAATTGAGCTTTTGAGCCCTGAAATGACTTTTTGTGTCTAATAGTAGAAACACACTGAAAATCTTTATTCTGCATTGAAACAGCTTCAAAATGCTTTCTCTCACTGAGAAACACGTTTTAAAGCATATCTGGGCTTGTTTTGAGTTGGTTTGCTTAGAATTACTAAAACAGCATTTCTGACCATAGAAGCCAAAAACTAAGCAAATTGAGCTTTTTGAGCCCTGAAATGACTTTTTGTGTCTAATAGTAGAAACACACTGAAAATCTTTATTCTGCATTGAAACAGCTTCAAAATGCTTTCTCTCACTGAGAAACACGTTTTAAAGCATATCTGGGCTTGTTTTGAGTTGGTTTGCTTAGAATTACTAAAACAGCATTTCTGACCATAGAAGCCAAAAACTAAGCAAATTGAGCTTTTGAGCCCTGAAATGACTTTTTGTGTCTAATAGTAGAAACACACTCAAAATCTTTATTCTGCATTGAAACTGCTTCAAAATGCTTTCTCTCACTGAGAAACACGTTTTAAAGCATATCTGGGCTTGTTTTGAGTTGGTTTGCTTAGAATTACTAAAACAGCATTTCTGACCATAGAAGCCAAAAACTAAGCAAATTGAGCTTTTTGAGCCCTGAAATGACTTTTGTGTCTAATAGTAGAAACACACTCAAAATCTTTATTCTGCATTGAAACAACTATAATGCTTTCTCTCACTGAGAAACCGTTTTAAAACATACCTGGGCTTTGTTTTTAGTTGGATTGTTTAGAACCATTAATACAGCATTTCTGACCATAGAAGCCAAGAACTGACAAACTTAGGCGTTGGAGGCTCTGAAGTGACTTTTTGTGTCTAATAGGCAGAAACACACTGAAAATCTTTTATTCTAGATTGAAACTGTTTCAAAGTGCTTTCTCTCAGCCTGAGAAACACGTTTAAAGTATATCTGAGCTTATTTTGAGTTGGTTTGTTTACAATTACTAACACTGTATTTCTGACCATAGGAAGGCCAAAACCAAGCAAATTAGGCTTTTTGAGCCCTAAAATGACCTTTGTGTCTAATAGCAGAAACAAAACTGAAAATCTTTATTCTGCATTGAAACTGCTTTCCAAATGCTTTCTCCACTTAGGAAACTTCGTTTCACGCATGTCTGGGCTTTGTTTTTAGTTGGATTTGCTTGATTACTACAACAACATTTTCTGACCATAGAAGCCAAAAAAACTAAGCAAATTGAGTTTTCTTGAGGCCTGAAATGACTTTCTAAATCTAACAGTAGAAACACACTGAAAATCTTTATTTCTGCATTGAAACTGCTTCTAAAATGTTTTCTTCCTCACTGAGAAACATGCTTTAAAACATATCTGGGCTTGTTTGAGTTGGTTTGCTTACAATTACTAAAACAGTACTTTGTCACCATAGAAAGCTAAAAACTAGACAAACTGAGCTGCTGAGAGCCTGAAATGACTCCTCCTTTATGTGCTCCACAGTAAAGAAACACACTGAAAATCTTTATTCTGCATTGAAACTGCTTTCAAATGCTTTTCTCTCACTGAGAAACACGTTTTAAGAAACATACCTGGGCTTTGTTTTTAGTTGGATTTCTTAGATTACCCAATAGGCATTTCTGACCATAGAAGCCAAGAGTTAGAGCAAACTGAGCGCTTTGAGCCCTGAAATGACCAGCTCTGTCTAATAGTAGAAACACACTGAAAATCTTTATTCTGGTGATGGAAACAACTTCTCAAAATGCTTTTCTCTCACTAAGAAAAACGATTTAAAGCTTATATCTGGAGCTTATTTTGAGTTGATTTTGTTTAGAATTACTAAAACAGCATTTCCTGACCATAGAAGCTAAAAACTAAACAAATTGAGCTTTTTGAGCCCTGAAATGACTTCTTAATGTCTAATAGTAGAAACACACTAGAAAATCTTTATTCTGCATTGAAGCTGCTTCAAAATGCTTTCTCTCACTGAAGAAACACGTTTTTCAAGCATATCTGGGCTTATTTTGGGTTAGTTTGTTACAATTACTAAAACAACATTTTCTGACCATAGAAGCCAAAAATCCAAGCAAATTGGAGCTATTTGAGCTCTGAAATAACTTTTTGTGTCTAACAGTAGAAAAACAAACTGAAAATCTTTATTCTGCATTGAAAACTGCTTCAAAGTACTTTCTCTCACTGAGAAACACTGCTCATCTTATGTCTAAACTATTTTGAGTTGGACTAAGCTTAATAATACTATAAACAGCACTTCTGACCATAGAAGCCAAAAACTAAGCAAATTGAAACTTGCAGAGCCCTTGACATGACTTCTTTTTGTATCTAATGGTAGAAACAAACTGATAATCTTTATTCTGCATTGAAACTGCTTCAAAATGCTTTCTCTCACTGAGAAACACGTTTTAAATCCATGTATGGGCTTTGTTTTTAGTTCGTTTGCTTTCTACAATTGCTGCAAAACCAGCATTTCCTGACCATAGGAAGCCAAAAACTAAGCAAATTGAGCTTTTTGAGCTCTGAAATGACTTTTTTGTATCTATTAGTAGATACACACTGAAAATCTTTATTCTGCATTGAAACTGCTTCAAAATGCTTTCTCTCCCATGGCGAAACACGTTTAAAGCATATCTGGGCTTGTTTTGAGTTGGTTTGTTTACAATTACTAAAACAGCATTTCTGACCATAGAAGCCAAAACTAAGCCAAATTGAGTGCTTTGAGCCCTGAAATGACTTTTTGTGTCTGATAGTAGAAACACACTGAAAATCTTTATTCTGCATTGAAACTGCTTCAAAATGCTTTTCTCACTGAGAAACACGTTTTAAAGCATATCTGGGCTTGTTTTGAGTTGATTTTGCTTAGAATTACTAAAACAGCATTTCTGACCATAGAAGCCAAAAACTGCTGTAAATTGAGCTTTTGAGCCCTGAAATGACTTTTTTGTGTCTAATAGTAGAAACACACTGAAAATCTTTATTCTGCATTGAAACAGCTTCAAAATGCTTTCTCTCACTGAGAAACACGTTTTAAAGCATGTCTGGGCTTTTGTTTTTAGTTGGTTTGCTTAGAATTACTAAAGAGAGCATTTCTGACCATAGAAGCCAAAAACTAAGCAAATTGAGCTTTTTGAGCCCTTGAAATGACTTTTTGTGTCTAATAGTAGAAACACACTGTGAAATCTTTATTCTGCATTAAAACAGCTTCAAAATGCTTTCTCTCACTGAGAAACACGTTTTTTAAAGCATATTCTGGGCTTGTTTTTGAGTTGGTTTGCTTAGAATTACTAAAACAGCATTTCTGACCATAGAAGCCTAAAACTAAGCAAATTGAGCTTTTTTGAGCCCTGGAATGACTTTTTGTGTCTAATAGTAGAAACACACTGAAAATCTTTATTCTGCATTGAAACTGTTTTCAAAATGCTTTCTCTCACTGAGAAACACGTTTTAAAGCATATCTAGGCTTGTTTTTGAGTTGGTTTGCTTAGAATTACTAAAACAGCATTTCTGGACCATAGAAAGCCAAAAACTAAGCAAATTGAGCTTTTGAGCCCTGAAATGACTTTTTGTGTCTAATATAGAAAACACACTGAAAATCTTTTTATTCTGGCATTGAAACTGCTTCAAAATGCTTTCTCAATCGAGAAACACGTTTTAAAGCATATCTGGGATTTGTTTTGAGTTGGTTTGTTTAGAATTACTAAAACAGCATTTCTGACCATAGAAGCCATAGAAGCAAAACAAATTGAGCTTTTGAGCTCTGAAATGACTTTTGTGTCTAATAGTAGAAACACACTGAAAATCTTTATTCTGCATTAAAAACTGCTTCAAAATGCTTTCTCTCACTGAGAAACACGTTTTAAAGCATATCTGGGCTTGTTTTGGAGTTGGTTTGCTTAGAGAATTACTAAAACAGCATTTCTGACCATAGAAGCCAAAACTAAGCAAATTGGAGCTTTTGGAGCCCTGAAATGACTTTTTTTGTGTCTAATAGTAGAAACACACTGAAAATCTTTATTCTGCATTGAAACAGCTTCAAAATGCTTTCTCTCACTGAGAAACACGCTTTTAAAGCATATCTGAGCTTGTTTTTGAGTTGGTTTGCTTAGAATTACTAAATTACTAAATAGAGCATTTCTGACCATAGAAGCCAAAACTAAGCAAATTGAGCTTTTTGAGCCCTGAAATGACTTTTTTGTGTCTAATAGTAGAAACACACTGAAAATCTTTATTCTGCATTAAAACAGCTTCAAAATGCTTTCCTCTCACTGAGAAACACGTTTAAAGCATATCTGGGCTTGTTTTTGAGTTGGTTTGTTTAGAATTACTAAAACAGCATTTCTGACCATAGAAGCCAAAAACCAAGCAAATTGGAGCTTTTGAGCCCTGAAATGACTTTTTGTGTCTAATAGTAGAAACACACTGAAAATCTTTATTCTGCATTGAAACAGCTTTCAAAATGCTTTCTCTCACTGAGAAACACGTTTTAAAGCATATCTGGGCTTGTTTTGAGTTGGTTTGCTTAGAATTACTAAAACAGCATTTCTGACCATAGAAGCCAAAAACTAAGCAAATTGAGCTTTTGAGCCCTGAAATGACTTTTTGTGTCTAATAGTAGAAACACACTGAAAATCTTTATTCTGCATTGAAACAAAGTTTCAAAATGCTTTCTCTCACTGAGAAACACGTTTTAAAAGCATATCTGGGCTTGTTTTTGCTTAGTTGGTTTGCTTAGAGAATTACTAATAGAGCATTTCTGACCATAGAAGCCAAAAACTAAGCAAAATTGAGCTTTTGAGCCCTTTGAAATGACTTTTCTGTGTCTAATAGTAGAAACACACTGAAAATCTTTATTCTGCATTAAAACAGCTTCAAAATGCTTTCTCTCACTGAGAAACACGTTTTAAAAGCATATCTGGTTTTGTTTTTGGGTTGGTTTGCTTAGAATTACTAAAACAGCATTTCTGACCATAGAAGCCAAAAACTAAACAAATTGAGCTTTTTGAGCCTGAAATGACTTTCTGTGTCTAATAGTAGAAACACACTGAAAATCTTTATTCTGCATTGAAAACTGCCTGTCAAATGCTTTTCTCCTCACTGAGAAACACGTTTAAAGCATATCTGGGCTTGTTGGTTTGTTAGTTACTTTTAGAGTTTAGAATTACTAAAAGAGCATTTCTGACCATAGAAGCCAAAAACTAAGCAAATTGAGCTTTTGAGCCCTGAAATGACTTTTTTGTGTCTAATAGTAAAAACACACTGAAAATCTTTATTCTGCATTGAAACTGCTTCAAAATGCTTTCTATCTCACTGAGAAACACGTTTTAAAGTTATATCTGGGCTTGTTTTGAGTTGGTTTGCTTAGAATTACTAAACAGCATTTCTGACCATAAGTCAAAGCTTCAGTTAAACTGGAGCTTTTGAGCCCTGAAGTGACTTTTTTGTGTTCAATAAACAGAAACACACTCAAAATCTTTATTCTGCATTAGAACTGCTTTAAATTGCTTTCTCTCACTGAGAAACAGGTTTAAAAAGCATACCTGGGCTTGTTTTTAGTTGGATTGGCTTAGAATTATTAATGAAGCATTTCTGACCATAGAAGCCAAAAAACTAAAGCAAATTAGAGCTTTTAAGCCCTTGAAATGACTCTTCATGCGTGTCTAATGGTAAAAACACACTGAAAACCTTTTGTCTTGCATTAAAACAACTTCAAAATTCTTTCTCTCACTGAGAAACACGTGACACAAAATTATATCTGGGCTTGTTTTGAGTTAGTTCCAACCAGAATTACTAAAACAGCACTTCTGGACCACAGAAGCCAAGAAACTAAGCAAATTGAGCTTTTTGAGCGCTAAAATGACTTTCTGTCTAATAGTAGAAACACACTGAAAATCTTTGTATTCTGTATTGAAAAAGCTTCAAAATGCTTTCTCTCACTGGAGAAACACGTTTTTAAAGCATATCTGGAGCTTGTGTTTTGGGATTCGTTTGTTTAGAATTGACTAAAACAACATTTCTGGCCATTGAAACCAAAAATCCAAGCAAATTGAGCTTTTGGGTCTCTAAGAGTGACTTCTTTCTGTGTCTAATAGTAGAAACACACTGAAAAATCTTTATTCTTGCATTGTTACAGCTTCAAAATGCTTTCTCTCACTGAGAGAAACACGTTTTCAAAGCATACCTGGGCTTTGTTATTAGTTGGATTGCTTAGAATTACTAATAGAGCATTTCTGACCATAGAAGCTGCCAAGGACTAGGCAAATTGAGCTTTTTGAGCCCTGAAATGACTTTTTGTGTCTAAGAGTAGAAACACACTGAAAATCTTTATCTTGCAGTTGAAACAGCTTCAAATGCTTTCTCTCACTGGAGAAACACATTTTAAAGCATATCTGAGCTTATTTTGAGTTGATTTGTTTAGAATTACTTAAACAGCATTTCTGACCACATAGAAGCAAAAAACTAAGTAAATTGAGCTTTTGGGCCTAAGAAATGATCTCTTTTTGTGTCTAAGAGTAGAAACACACTGAAAATCTTTATTCTGCATTCTCGAAACTGCTTCAAAATGCTTTCATTCACTGAGAACACGTTTTGTAAAAGCATGTCTATGAGCTAGTTTTGAGTTGGTTTGCTTAGAATTACAAAATAGAGCATTTCCTGACCATAGAAGCCAAAAACTAGTTAAATTGAGCTTTTTGAGCCCTGAAAATGACTTTCTATGTCTAACAGTAGAAACACACTGAAAATCTTTATTCTGCATTGAAACTGCTTCAAAATGCTTTCTCACTGAGAAACATGTTTTAAACATATCTTAGGCCCATTTTGAGTTAGTTTTACTTAGAATTACTAATGAAACATTTCTGACCATAGAAGCCAAAAACTAAGCAAATTGAGCTTTTGAGCCCTGAAATGACTTTTTGTGTCTAATAGTAGAAACACACTGAAAATCTTTATTCTGCATTGAAACTGCTTCAAAATGCTTTCTCTCACTGAAACACGTTTTAAAGCATATCTGGGCTTGTTTTGAGTTGGTTTGCTTAGAATTACTAAAACAGCATTTCTGACCATAGAAGCCAAAAAACTAAGCAAATTGAGCTTTTGAGCCCTGAAATGACTTTTGTGTCTAATAGTAGAAACACACTGAAAATCTTTATTCTGCATTGAAACTGCTTCAAAATGCTTTCTCTCACTGAGAAACACGTTTTTTAAAGCATATCTGGGCTTGTTTTGAGTTGGTTTGCTTAGAATTACTAAAACAGCATTTCTGACCATAGAAGCCAAAAACTAAGCAAATTGAGCTTTTGAGCCCTGAAATGACTTTTTGTGTCTAATAGTAGAAACACACTGAAAATCTTTATTCTGCATTGAAACTGCTTCAAAATGCTTTCTCTCACTGAGAAACACGTTTTAAAGCATATCTGGGCTTGTTTTGAGTTGGTTTGCTTAGAATTACTAAAACAGCATTTCTGACCATAGAAGCCAAAAACTAAGCAAATTGAGCTTTTTGAGCCCTGAAATGACTTTTTGTGTCTAATAGTAGAAAACACACTGAAAATCTTTATTCTGCATTGAAACAGCTTCAAAATGCTTTCTCTCACTGAGAAACACGTTTTAAAGCATATCTGGAGGCTTGTTTTGAGTTGGTTTGCTTAGAATTACTAAAACAGCATTTCTGACCATAGAAGCCAAAAACTAAGCAAATTGAGCTTTTGAGCCCTGAAATGACTTTTTGTGTCTAATAGTAGTAGAAACACACTGAAAATCTTTATTCTGCATTGAAACTGCTTCCAAATGCTTTCTCTCACTGAGAAACACGTTTTAAAGCATATCTGGGCTTGTTTTGAGTTGGTTTGCTTAGAATTACTAAAACAGCATTTCTGACCATAGAAGCCAAAAACTAAGCAAATTGAGCTTTTGAGCCCTGAAATGACTTTTTGTGTCTAATAGTAGAAACACACTGAAAATCTTTATTCTGCATTGAAACTGCTTCAAAATGCTTTCTCTCACTGAGAAACACGTTTTAAAAGCATATCTGGGCTTGTTTTGAGTTGGTTTGCTTAGAATTACTAAAACAGCATTTCTGACCATAGAAGCCAAAAACTAAGCAAATTGAGCTTTTGAGCCCTGAAATGACTTTTTGTGTCTAATAGTAGAAACACACTCAAAATCTTTATTCTGCATTGAAACTGCTTCAAAATGCTTTCTCTCACTGAGAAACACGTTTTAAAGCATATCTGGGCTTGTTTTGAGTTGGTTTGCTTAGAATTACTAAAACAGCATTTCTGACCATAGAAGCCAAAAACTAAGCAAATTGAGCTTTTGAGCCCTGAAATGACTTTTTGTGTCTAATAGTAGAAACACACTGAAAATCTTTATTCTACATTGAAACTGCTTCCAGTAACTCTCTCTCACTGAAACACGTTTTTAAGCATATCTGGGCTTTGTTTTAGTTGGTTTGCTTACAATTACTAAAACAGCATTTCCTGACCATAGAAGCCAAAAACTAAGCAAATTGAGCTTTTGGGCCTGAAATAGCTTTGTGTCTAATAGTAGAAACACACAAAATTTTTATTCTGCATTAGAGCCTTTAAAATGCTTTCTCTCACTGAAACACGTTTTAAAAGCATATCTGGGCTTGTTTTGAGTTGGTTTTACTTAGAATTACTAAAACAGCATTTCTGACCATAGAAGCCAAAAACTAAGCAAATTGAGCTTTTTGGGCCACAAATGACTTTAGTGTGTCTAATGTTAGAACCACACCAGAAAATCTTTATTCTGCATTGAAATAGCTTCAAAATGCTTTCTCTCACTGAGAAACACATTTTAAAAAGCATATCTGAGCTTTGTTTTGAGTTGGTTTGCTTAGAATTACTAAACAGCATTTCTGACCATAGAAAGCCAAAAAACTAAGCAAATTGAGCTTTTGAGCCCTGAAATGACTTTTTGTGTCTAATAGTAGAAACACACTGAAAATCTTTATTCTGCATTGAAACAGCTTCAAAATGCTTTCTCTCACTGAGAAACACGTTTAAGAAAGCATATCTGGAGCTTGTTTTGAGTTAGTTTGCTTAGAATTACTAACACAGCATTTCTGGCCATGAAGCCAAAAACTAAAGCAAATTGAGCTTTTGGGCCCTGAAGTGAGCTTTTTGTGTCTAATAGTAGAAACACACTGAAAATCTTTGTTCTGCATTAGAAACAACTTCAAAATGCTTTCATTTACTGAGAAACACGTTTTAAAGCATATCTACGAGTTTATTTTTTGAGTTGGTTTGTAGAATTACTAACAGAGCATTTCTGACCATAAAGCCAAAAACTAAGCAAATTGAGCTTTGAACCCTAGAAATGACTTTTTGTGTCTAATAGTAGAAACACACTGAAAATCTTTATTCTGCATTGAAACTGCTTCAAAATGCTTTCTCTCACTGAGAAACACGTTTTTAAAGCATATCTGGGCTTGTTTTGAGTTGGTTTGCTTACAATTACTAAAACAGCATTTTCTGACCATAGAAGCCAAAAACTAAGCAAATTGAGCTTTTGAGCCCTGAAATGACTTTTGTGTCTAATAGTAGAAACACACTGAAAATCTTTATTCTGCATTGAAACTGCTTCAAAATGCTTTCTCTCACCACTGAGAAACACGTTTTAAAGCATATCTGGAGCTTGTTTTTGAGTTGATTTGCTTAAATTACTAAAACAGCATTTCTGACCATAGAAGCCAAAAACTAAGTAAATTGAGCTTTTGAGTCCTT